>NC_135200.1:8669545-8972575 GCF_050948175.1 Xylocopa sonorina
AAAAGACATCGGTCAAAACAAAGTGGCCTGCTTTCTTGTTCGTCGAAGAAACGGTGCGTGGTTCGCAGGCAAGCAAATTCAGGTAAACGGCCAGTCGATATTAATGGCTAAGCCGTCGCATCCCCCTGGCCTCTTCCAAATGCTCTATAGAACAACGGGACGATATAATCGTCGATTTATCAGTTCTGAATTTATTTACACAATGACGAAAGTTATTAACTAGGATGCTTATCATTGGATCAATAAATTATCCAAGTCATCTGTAAAAATGGTGAAAATAATATAGATATGATGATATTCTTATCTAGAGATTATCATACAAAATTGTATTTGTAAAATTTATTGATTGATAAAGGATAGTTCGATGTAAATAATTTATGTAAATATGTATTGTTTATTTATTGTAAATAATGTTTTCTGCTATGGTTTCTACTTGTTAGGCAGAACACAAGGTTTAGTTAAGGGCTCTGGTTAAAAACAAGCTTTGGTTGAAAACTACTGACAAGAAGTAAGAACGAGTAGTAATTATATTTATTTTTACGGTTCCTTTCAAAGCATTCATGAAGTAAAAGCATGTGTCCGGACATCTGTCTGACGTACAGTCAATATTGTCGTTACCGAAAGTACTGTTTTGATAATACGTACCTATGTGTGATTGTAGATGTGCTCAATAAGCTCAGCAAGTGTATAATTGTAATGTAGATTGAGTTTTCTTATGCGTGTGTGTATCTTCTCCCTTGCACCCGATTGTACAACCTTTTATTTAAATTATGATACATTTAGTAAAATTTATCCAGTGAAATTATAGATAGTAGAAATTGTTTATATGATTGCGATGTTGACGAACTACAATTAAATACATAGAATACGTAGGAACAAATGAATCAAATTTTTTAATCCCTACGCCATTGGTCAAGAATCTCTACGATTGCACATGTAGGAAGGCCATTTTTTTTGTAGGCAGTATGCAGTTAATACCAATATAGACAAGAATCAGAAAGAAAATTTGGCTTGCAGAATCTGATAGAAGTTGATACGCGAATAGCGTGAGTCAAAGATCGATTGAAAATTGTATACAGTACAACATAAATATATATCTTACTAGTGCAAATACGATCGATTTAAATTGAAGATTATGCATTCGTCTAGCAAGATCCCTGTGAATGGTAAATGTCGATGACCGCAAAAGAAATTACCGAAATTGACTATCGAGAAGAAAAGAAAAAAGCGACGAGAAAATCTCGTCTCCTGATCTCAAGGGAGTAGGAGCAGTGAGTGAGGTTGTTCCACGATCGATAACGCGAGTCTCTCGCGAGAAGGTGCGAAAGAAGCTGGTCAGGCACCAACGAAAGGGCCGAAAGAATCGATCTGGTCCTATGAAAAGAAAGACGGAGATCTTAATACCTACCGATATATTTTGTTTAAATAAATGCTCGGCGAAGAAGAAGGGAAGAGCCGGGTGTACTATCTCAGGTAGATTTCTGCATAAGAGGGCAAATGGCACACACGTTTATTGCCGTATCACGAAGGGTCGCGTTTACGGGGGTGAGTGTACCACCCGCCACTGTCTGTCGTCCGTTTTCTCTCTCGTCTTTTTTCATTCTCTTCCCTCGTATCGTCCTTCATTTTTGGTCTTCGTCTTTCGCGGGGCGCTGTTGCTAGCGGTCTCCGTTGTGCACGCCGCTCGTTCATTCGCATGGCTGCCAACTGCGCGACGGCAAAACTCGCCGAGAAAACCGCGGTGATCATAGCCCTCCTCTCCTCTACGTCATTCGTTCAGGCAGTAGGTTCCATCTTTGTTAAACGAGTTATGGGAACGTTAGTTATCTCTTTGTCGTGCTCGACGAACTCGTAAGATATCGCTCGTGTACCCGTGATATGTGAGTGTGTGTTGAGTGGCGGTCGTGCAGACAGGTGCGGCCGCCGGAGCCCCACCGTTGGTGGTGGCGCGCGCAGCGCCTCCAAGCGGCGACTCTCCTTAGTTTCGGGCAAGATGGGCGAACCTCGCCGGGCAGTAGCTTAGACTCTACCTACAAGACAACACATACACTAAATGTTTCCTAACAACAAGTAACAATTAATTGTACATTTATTTTATTTAAGGGAACACAAACTCTATTTTTGTAACATGCTGTATTAGTAGTGCTCCGTGGAATTTGTACAATAGTAAAAGGTGCGAGGCCACGCGCGATATAACGGACGAGAAGACGACGACGGAAAGTACGAAAAAGATAGGAAAGGTTTCGCGATAGCTGAGAGACCTAAGTGCGGAAGGAGATAAACGAAGAAGAAGGATAAGTAAACGGTGATAGAAAGGACGAGCAGGACGAAGACAAGGACTAGGAAGACAGCGACCGAAACGACGAGGACAACGACAAAGGGGACAATCCCGACGAAGACGGCAACGAGGTGGATAAGGACGATCGTACCGCAACAGTGGCCGCCACTGAGGCTAAAAACGACAGCGAAGTAGGTGATAATCTCGCGTAGTCTCTCCGCTCGTTGACTCAGCTCGGTGTAGCTAGCTGATTCTTACTCGATGTGGTGCGTGTTTTAATAACGAGTTAGAACGTGGAAAAAAGTGTTCGACTGATAGTAGTAGTGAAGTGTATAGCCGACACACCCTCTTGACACTCGACATCCGTCTCATATCGCCATCGGTTCAGCTCTCTACCCCCTTCTTTTCCTCATCTTTCTCGCTCTTTCTCACTCCCTCCTTTGCTACATTTACGTAGTACCGCGTGTACATTCGGTCACTGCACAGAAAGCCGCACACACCACGTCCCTCTTCCTCTCTCTTTTTCTCTTCTGCTCTTCCTCCCGTCTCAACCCCTCATCTCGTTTTCTCTTTCTCCTTCCCTCGCTCTTGCCCTCTCGGTCTATCCAGATTGTCCTGCCGTCTTCTTCTCTTTCTTTCGTGCAAAGTGATTTATCGTTGCGCTTGTCGCATCGGGTTTCGTCGGTGTTAAAACCATACTGACCGACCGGCTATCGTGTCCCTTTGCGTCCATAACCATACATACTGTACTTCATCCTAGCTCTATCCCCTCCCGTCATCCTCCCTCGTTTTACCAAGCGTTTCACCCATACCTATTTATCCTCTCTTTTTTCTACCTCCGCTCCACCCCGGTTTATCGGCCGATCGGAGTGCAAATTCGTTCGTGATCGTGTTGTGTGGGTTCTACGTCTACCAGTGTTGAGAGGTACAAAAACGCGGGTGACGCCGCTCTGTTGGCAACACCAGGTCAAAAACCAGCAACGACATACAAGTACGAATAAGAGAAGAGAGAGAGACGCATTACTGTAGTAATAGGACCGGCGGCACGGTATCGTTTCGAGCAGGCGCCACGAGCGATAATACCGCTAACATGTCCGTGAGAATGGAAAACGTAGCCGCGCCGAGGAAGCTTAACTATAAAATGATGGTGAGTAAAGAAACTATTATCTTATTTCTCGTTTCTTTCATATTTCATTCTCTGATTAATCTCTGCCGGCCGTTTCTCGCATTGAACCCTCTATTGCTCGTTCACGAGGATGCGTATGTACTTGTATATACACGCTCTTGGAAAACGTAGCATTACCATGGGGACGGCCGATGGCCACGAACCTTGCGGAACCGGCGTAGTTTGACAGTTTGCCGCGGGGCGTCTGCTGCCCCACCCAGTCTCCTCTTTCTCTCCCCCTCCTTAACCTCTCTCGACCGTCTTCACGTATGTATTCTTTCCTTCATTCTTTTCTTTCTTTTTTTTCTCTCTTTCTGGTATCTATCGTGTGTATCCAGGGTAGATTTATCTGGAATCGTTCATAATACGTGCTTTTATTTTCTCGGCCTCCATTGTTTTTAGTTATCAGTCATGATTTTGTCAATAGATTTAAACATTCAAATCAATGATGAACTTGATAGGTCACAGTTCATTAAGAGGCATGTACTACTTGTCGGTAACATGTTAATAGCGTTTATTGAATTAAGATGTATTCCGATTAAGTATTCGGTGCTGTAATTTTCATGCCCATATTATTCTTAAATTCTATGTGTGTTTCCTACTTTTAATAATGTACAAAATGTTTGAATTGGTTGATAAATGGGATAGGAAAAGTATCGAGAACCACATAATTGGTGGTCTGCTTAGATTATTACGTACATGGTGTTATTGTTGACTATTTGAAAATTGTGGAAAAATCATAGAGAATTTAATTAAATAAATATGTATGTGTAAAATAAAGTACTACTTTTTGTCAATTGAAAATAGGTGAAAGTATGTAGATTTTCACATTTTAAATGGAATGACATATTTGTTATTTCCATGATGTTTTTCCTCAAATATTTCGAAACGCATTCATATTTCAATTATACTTTGTGGCAGGCTCTTATTTTTATGTATACGGTCCTGACATTCTGCGCAGACTCCTGCTGTCTCTTCCTGTTCTTTACCTACTTTCAAGCGCTACGCTTTTCGCGGAATAATTTTATATTTTTCATTACGTTCAATTGATCTTATTTTTTCTCTTTGAAAATTAAATAATTTTCATGTAACAAATAAGGACGATACTAAATTCTAATTGAGCCAAAAAGTGATACATATCAATCTTTCTCAATCAATTAGTTGATTGTAGAAAGTTGTATAAATGAATACAAATAAATTATCCTTACATACTGAAAGAAATTTTCACTGCTTAATTTCTTCTCGGCTGCTTTGTTCTTTTTTCGTATCGAAACTTCTTATATTCACTAAATGAAAGTAATTTGGTTCGAACATTTATTCTTCATATATAATTTTTTGTTAATCTTGTTACTTATTAGTACGATACATAGTTGCTTGTGAAAGCGATGTGGAGCCACTATCTGGAAGCATTCTTTAATCTGCACATTGAAATTCGACCTAATGCTTATCAGTGTAGCCAACTTTGCTGCACAGTTTTAGTGACATTTATGATATTTTTGTACAACTTTTTGGCGTTGCGTAAGTTTTTCCGAAACCATTTTTCTGTTTTCTTCATAATATGAAACAAATTATGTATAAGAAATATAAAATCGTTCTTAACATTTGTAGCTTCATTATTTACAATTTGTAATAACCAAAGTGTTGAGTATACTGGCTGGATATTATCTTATCATCAATAATATTGATAATTCAATGATTCGTGCTCTTCTGAAATCTGCTCATAACAAACGTAGTCATTAGAAAGGTTATCGCACGGTAAATGTGTTCAACTGATTGACGTGCAAACAGCTGTTCTTTTCAGTGTTGCCAACGGCAAGTTGATACTTGAATATCACACTTACAAATCAATTGTCGTATATTATACTTTATAGTTTCGTTGTCGAGTTTTTACTGGAAAATCTTAGTAAGATCTTAAAACCTACAAAAATATAAAAATATGGATGTATTTATATCAAATTCTATAAATACTGAATTAACATTATATATGTAGCTAAAACCGAGAAATACTAATGTTAATTGAAAGGAAACATTTTTTAATTATTTGCGCACTTTGAATTTCGCAATTCGAAGTGTATAATTATCAAATCAAATATTTAGTTAAGATTGTATATATGTTCGCTAATTCCTGCATCGTTTAATGCATCTTTATGTTCGTTTTCTTATCTATGCTTATCTTGATTAATATCATTCAACATTTTGGCGATAACAAAAATTTCATGTGTATTTATAAAATAATGTTAGATTAAAGATGGCAATCAGATATCGGCTAAATTAAATTTCTGAAAATCAATACTTTGTATCAAATTGAATTTCTAAAAATATTTATATCTAAAAGTAAGCCACTGGTAAATTATTAATTAGTTAATAACGTCTGCATTTTCAAATTCCTATCAAAGAATAATATGTGTGCTCGGTTAGATTTGCAAATACCATTCGACACTACACAAAGTGCATTCGGTCGATTGATGTTAAGAATTCATAACAATAATTGGACCGATTTGTTTCAATCGCGATTGCATATGCAAGTCGTTCTACTGTTGAACCACGACCACTTCAAATGATCACGATGATTGTTTACATCGATTCGCATGACTTTAGCGATTTCCAAAATTTCTTTTAAAAGTTATTTTTTATCGAGCGATAAGTATTTGAAAAATTGTATAAAATATATTTTCTATTCGCCCAATATAGAGAGCATATGAAGAAGAGAGATCCAAATCATAATATGTACATTAACAGTTTGAAATAAAAAGGAAAAGAAGGTAAAACGATCAAGATATTGCAGCTTTTAAAATGTTGTGCTACATTTATCACAAACGAACCGCGTGTCCACCTACATTTCTCCAACAAAAATAAAGACGTTATTCCAGTAGCGTTAAAAAAAAAGTCCGGAAGCTTTTCAGACGATAGACAAGGTGAACAAGTGATGACAGAAATTCGTGTGTCGGTTTCATCTAACGCTTGAAAAGGAAATGCACGACAAAACGAAACTTTTCACTGTTGGAAAAGTCTCGCACGAAAGCAGCGCCCGCAGCTCTTGTGGGTGGATAAAACGGTGGGCGCGGACGCGCGACAAGGATAGAAAAACGAGCCAGCGAGGGAGAGGGAATATGGATAAAGGGAGAAAGAGGAATGAGGGTGGGGGAAGGGCGAGGTGGTGAAAGGTGGAAGGGCCAGATAGGGTGAACAGAATAGACGCAAGGATATCGATTATTTGCGGTTGCAGCGGCTGCAGGACTCTCTCTATCTCGCCCTTCGTTCGCGAGGAGGAACACCCGGAAATCTCGATGATACACCGTTTAGGATAACGCCATTAATCTTATTTTTGCCTTCCGGTTTTGAAATACTTCTCAATCGAGTTACGTGAACGAGGGTCTCATTGGCCGGAGATGAGAGGAAGACAGCTAGGGAGATGGTATCAGTCAACTGTCGTTGGAAGTATCTTTTTGTTTAAAGATCTATCATTTATCTATCAAATATGGAAACCGGCTACTTTATTTAATCTATGTCCCAATTAGTTGTCAGTAATCAAATTTCTTAGCTGTTAACGGAGAAAGGGCTGGAAAGAATTCGCATGAAAGTAGAGGCGTATCTTCTAGATCGGTATCTTCTTTGGCGGCGTTGCGGCCATGATTCTTTTGCCATTTGTCTCAATTTGCCTTGTGTTCCTTAGTGGCAAACTAATTTTGTGATTACGTAATTACGGTGATTCCTGCGGCGGTCATAACTGACCAAGCAATAACGGATTTAATCGTCTCGGGAAAACGTGTTACACAACAAGAAGCACGCGGAATAGAGATACGAAGAAGTGGCGCGAGCGTAAAATCGAACAAGAGCCTTGATTCCGCGATAGTGAAAGAGAAGACCGTTCTTTTTCCTTGGTCGAATCGTAGAAGAATTCTTCTCGTCACAGCGCGGCGTAGAGATTGTATCTTCATTGAAAGACGCCCCCTCAGGCAAATTGAACGATTGGGAAACTCGCAGCCGGCCGTTTTTATGCTAAATAATTTGATTGGCTTTATTGCTCGTGCCTCTTAATGCCACTGATACCGCGCGTACATCTGACATTTTCTCGAGGATCTAAGGAATATACGATTCAACGGGAATGTTTTTCCATCCTTCGTCAAGATTTTAAACTTACTAAGAAGAATTTATTTGAGATCTGAGGCAAGCGAGTTCTAATTAAAATTAAAATATTTTTCAACAAGTTTTGGACAAACAAATGTCTAAAAGCATTTCAGATTTATTCTCATATATTCTTCAGCGACTATCCTTTTCATCTAAAAATCTACCAGTTATTATTTTTCACGGATTAAAAATGTACTTGCCAGTCGGATCAGAGACAATGAATCGCTATCCGACAAAATCTCGTAACTTTAGTAACATACACATTTATTTTGCCAAGTCAGCATTCTTTGGTCTCGTAAATTTAATGAAACAATAATAATTGCCAAGAAATTTGGCGGTATTCCAATAAAAAAATCCTCTACCTACTCTCAATATTAGTTCCTTCACGATATTCCTCTGTTTTACACAAAAATCATTTTACTTCTCTTTAGAAATGTAAAGCAGAAGGTACATCGTATACATAATTGAAAGATAATTCTGAGAAGCTATTCTATGGAAAAACGTACAAAGGAAGAAGAAAAGCGAGCATAGACACGCTCGTATTGTTGGAAATGAGTCACTTTAAAATGATCTGTGCGCTGTTTACAGTAATGATGTGTCATTCCTATCTACTCCTATGCTTCACTTTGCTCCCAACCAAGTAACTTATCACGCTGCCCGTTTATTGTTAGCTTACATTCATGCAAATACCCGCGGTCTTGGGATTTACAAAACGTCAGAAAGTTCCCTCCTAGTCGCGTCCACTAATTCTAAAGCAACAGAATGATATATACTGTACCTTAGCAGTGGAGTAAAGACATACATTTAGTCCAACTAAATATGCGAGCGTGCGTATGCTGGTCGTAACTTAGGTAGTTAGTACTCTGAAAATCCATCTGTAATATAACTTCCCGTGAAACCATCGAAATCTTCATGCAGAAAATACACAAATTTTCGGGACTGAGGAAAGATGGAAATTTAAACGTGGAAGATAGTAAAAATTCATAATAGAAGTCGTTTGTATCAGAATAGATACGGCAATCAATGTGGAAACGAAGAGGACAAAGTTAGACGATAAAAATGGTTGGGCTTGGGAAATATTTTTGTCGTTTCCTTTTGTCGATAAGGAGGGTCGTGATAACGAAAGGGAAAGTCAGAAACGATATGCTTAGCTATCAAGGAATAAATCACCGAGACAGGACAGCGGATGCGTGCAAAAGTTCATTTGTTGACATACCATACGCATTTAATGGCTATGCAGACCGTTAGACAAAAGTGGCCGTCACTGAACGGAAGGTACACCCACACGTACACGGTTTGTGCGTGTAATAATCTTTGTCATTGTCTACTTACGCGCGGCTTTCTCGTCGTCGTCAGCGCGCGGCCACCGGGAAAAAATTTACTAGACAGACAACGGTACTCGATGTCTGAGCGGAGTCAAGGTCGTACGATGTCCAGTGCTTCTTGCAAAATTCTTCAGCGAACGACCCTCGGTTCATTTTACGCGATCATCGTAGAAGAAAATATTTCCTTTTATGTGGTGGAATTTGCTAAAAATAAAGAAACACACGTAAAATGTAAAAAAACAGTGGAGTCGTTAAGATGAGTAATTTCAAGAAAAGTATTGTGCAGTGAGAGATTTCATAGAAAGTAGTAGTTCGTGATCATTAATCAATCAAATTCTAAGTTTCATGTGACTTAGCTTGAAGTTCAAGGTCATTGGCCTAGATTTAATGCCAAGGCTCTTCGTGTACTGAATACATTTATCAACTATCATATTGAATTCTCCGTATAAGAGAAGTGAATATTTTTTCCATCTTGCTTACATCGTACTTACGTGCGCATTACTACTATTATCCTTTATTGTAATTTATAACTCGATGTATTTATTCGACAAGTAGACGTATTTTTCTTTTACGAGTGACATAAAGTAGTTGTCTAGTTGATAACGTAGTAGCTTGCTTTGATGATTTTAAGTGTAGTTTATAATAAATACTCGAGTAACTAGTTGAAATCTATTCACATTGAACTCGTCAATTCGTCAATTGCTTTGTTTAACAATTTTGTAACGCGTCGAAAATTTTAGCTAAATCTCAGGTTACGAAATCATTCACAGGCATTATAGAGTATCACCGCATCAATATATCTCCAGAGATAGAAATTACCAAACGTAACTTAACCTATCCTAATCCTTATAATCCACAGTCCAGTTTGTTCAGATCTTAACGCCCCTAAAATTGTCTTCTGACCGGTCCTCAAGAGCTCGACTAAGCTCTGCTCTCGTTTAACATAGAGATAATACATCAGCCAGCCGGAGAACAAGTTCAAGGAGATTCGTAACGGGTTAGCCTAGCTCTGGACAAAGATAGAAGACAAAAGGAATGAAAAAGAAATGGAGGGAAAAAAAATATTCAGATGATTGGATTTCAGAGGGAGAAGAGAGAGTCTCGCGTGAGCATGATATATCGCGAGCACAGTATGGTTTAGCGCATATCTTTCTCGGACGATCTCATTGTTTCATGAGGTAAGGACACGGAAGCACGCAAACCCCGGCTAATAATACTTACCGCCGGCCTAAACTCGGCTAAAGGGTGTCAGAGACTCGAAGCAACCAGGCAGTCGGCCAGCCAGCCATCTCTCTATTTTCTTCTCCCTCTCTTTGATCTTTTTAAGAGAGAAAGAAAGATCACCCTCTCTCTCTCCCTCTGATAGGTAGGCAGTGATCGCTTTTCTGTTGTTTTTATTGTTAAGCTTCTTTATTCTGTTTTACTTTAAGTTAGATTAGGTTGCAAGAAAGAGTATTTACTTACTTAATGAATCTTTTACTTATAGCAACTATTGTAAACCAGCCACATAGTGAGAAATATATCAAGTATTACCTCGAAAATTATCTTCATAAATGAAGTGCTCGCAAAATTTGGCAATCTATAGTCATTGTCAAACTCTGTCGCTATATAGTAAATCCATCATGATGATATAATGACACTGTCCGACACCAAACCATGAAATTGCGATCGCGATGCCTGTCACTCAAGTGCTTCAGGTATCATGCCTCTCACGTCTATTATACATGTCGTACGTGCGCTAGATAGAGATGGGAATAGAAGCTTCGCAAAATGTCTTCTCTCTGATGCGTGCACCTGCGAGATCAGTTGATAGCTAGACTCGAGCCATAGATTGTATGTACAAAAAGCGATGCGAGAATCGTTCTTCCTTTTGAAGTCCTGAAAGAACAGGTTCGCCAGATAGAATTATCGATCGGTTTGTCTTACAGAAAGATAGGTTCTTACAGACTTCAATATAGATCTTTCTGGGCTTCACGTGACATCAACTGGGTTTGGTTGTCGATAAGACTGTCTTGTTTTAAAAACTTTTCTGTACTTTCTTGATGAAATATTCTTCTTAGCGGCTGAAAAGGAAAACCAGAGTCAGTGTAAATCTGTTGTTTGTGTTGCTGAAATATTAATACATAATAATAATGTAATACTTTCCATTTGAAGGCATTGCTGAATATTCCTCGCTCTATACAACAGTATTCTTAAGACTATTCAATATTTTATGCTCAAAATTATCGTATAAAACACAAGAATAGAACATGTTTCATGCTCGAAAGTGCGAAAGGTCACCAATTACTCACGCCCGGAGGTAAATCGTGGAAATTGACGGCCGGTGAATGTCAAAGTAAGAAATTCCAGCGAAAGGTGAATCCCAAAGCGAGAAATTTGCGAGCTTTAGGCAAATAACGCGGTTGCATGTTTCTCAGCGAGATTCGCCAATCAAACGCAAGGAGAGATCCATGTCCTGCAATCGTGTATGTAGGTCAGCTTGACGATATTGATGAGGAGTCATTAACTGGCCATCTGCTTCGAAAGATGTTGAATGAAACCGGATTTTGTCGCGGTTTCTACGTTGATAAATCATTTCCCGCAATCTATGCGCTCCTGGAACTGAAAAATTACATCGTTCAATTTCCAGAAGTTACTTACTTCACTCTTTATTTACACTACTAATCTGCGATGTTTTATTTTCGTAAAATCACAAATGGAAACGAAGAAATGATAACAGAAAAATTTAGCAGACTAAAATTTTGTTAACCCTGGAATCCTGACACTAGTGAAATTTCACCCATGACATTTAAGGCGGTGATATTTATTAGAAGCAAACTTTCCATCAAACAAATGCGCGCAACGTACAGTTTCTTACGGCATAAGAGATCCCCACGTTATTCTGCAATTACACCAAAGGAATATACGAAAATTCAGCATTATATTATACCAAGACTGTGCTAAGACGACTGCGCAATCGATAATGAATCAACCATGGATGTCTGAAACGTAGATGGAAATTCCCTGCTAATTTCATCCAGAGTTCCGTGTTGTACCAGAATTTCTAGGAATCTTTCAGAATTGATTGATCGCCCGTAATTTTCAAAACTCGCAAATGGTTATTAACGCGAAATCGATCTTTTGAAGAAGAAGTAAATCAACTTGAAGAATCACATACGACACGAGAAGGGTTGATTTACAGAACGATAATACGTTGTACTATACATTCCACTTAATTGTCATCAGTGCGTGCAGAAAACACCGGCAGCGTGTCTGTGTTACGTATTTGTGGTATGCGAGCAATCATTCTATTCTGACTGGGCCGAGTTCTGCGTCGGGTCTTGAATTATTACGTTAATGCGAGCGTAGTCGGGGGCTAAATGTCGGTAATAACTAATGACACGTGCATGAATCGGAACGTTTCTGTCTTGGAATTTCAGCTTCGACCGTTGTAATTAGATTTTAGAGTAATAGTGGTTGGGTGGAACGGGGCTGGCTGCCAATGTATTCGAAAAGCCCGCCGTTACGACGTTCTCGAGATATACGGTTCGAAGTGAATGAACTGCTAACATATACGTTATTGGGAGATAAAACGATTCTCTCTCTTTCTCTCCTTAATTTTAGTCTGTTTTCCGTTTTGTCGTTTAATTATATATTATTTACTTGACAAACGTTTCAGTATTCATTGGAGGGCTTTTCCTCCATCTTGGAATGTGCAGATAAATCGAGTAGCACACTAAAAACTAAGTGTTTCGTTTCTCTTCCTTGATTTTTAAATAATTATGATGGAACACACGATAAAGTAACATTATAAGGATTGAAAATCTTTATAAACTGCGATTGAGACTTTTCTATTGCTTAACGTTGCATTTGACTTTAAAATGCTACCAGTGTAACTGGTGAGCGATTGTAATATTAATGTCATGTTTAAGACTTGGACGCTCGACTGTAATTTAGATAGCGATAATTAAAATCAACTATTATATTCCTTTGGTATAATTGCAGAATCGTTTACTCGAATAACTGTACCTGGTACACCGTAAAATTTCCAACAGCTATGCGAAGATATGAAGCTCCAATTATACATTCTCAATTATTTAGAACCTGCCACATTTAACTATTTGAAGTGATAGATGAATATTCATTTAACTAACTTTATTATTGGAACAAAATATTCTTAATTCAAATAATTGAGAATGTTCTTAATTAAAAATTATTTTGTTATACAAGAAAACTTATTCTACACAAGAAATTGTTTTTTTAGCATATTCAGAAATACTATGCATAATCTTAATAATGTGTCTTGCAAACACTTGCGAGGTATTGAAATGAAAACGCTATGCGTTAAAAATATCAGAGTAAAATGAATACAAACAGTCGAGGTTATTCAATTTATACTTTTCAATAATATTACTGCATATTTTGATCATGCAAAATCAACACTAGTTTCTGACACAGATCTGTTATTTTCATAATAGAGATTAACGAGTAATAAATAACCTTGTTGCGTTTCCATCGCATACACGAGTCGATTTTAATGCAAGAAAGAGCTACGCCGTAGCCGAATTTCGTGCCACGAAACCTGTTGCTCTGGGAATTCATCCAAAAAGTCGAAGGACGTGGGGTGATGACATGCATCTACCAGTTTTTTCTCTTGGTTCAGAATTTGCAGCGAAAAAACTTTAGAGAGGCCTTTGTCTAGAAATACCTCTCTCGATAGTAACAGAAATTAATTGCCCATCTTTGCATGAAAGTGCTGTAAGTCATACATATATAATTAGTGCATTTCGATCAACCTACAAATGTATCATAGTAATTACAGAATAAGTATAGTATGATAAAAATTTGTTATCAATTATGAGCCCACATTCTTTTTGCTTTCTCAAAATCTGTTTCTCATTTGATGATGCTAACTTTGATAAAGAAATATTTTTATATCCCTCTTTCAGCATCTGATTCGTTTCAAAGAGGAATACGTTATTTTTTATACAAAATTGCGGTTTTCTGTTCCATGTTGTGTCACATCGTGCCCACAAATTTTATCACACAAAAAACACGAATAACTGGCCAATTATTCCATTTAAGATGATGAAACTTATTTGTCAGGAATAGAAGTCGATTATATTTTACTGTTTAATCAACTTTTAATTACGAATTAATATAACGCAGAGTCAGAAAGGAAGTGAGTACGTATTTCTAAATTTTTTCTGCTAAATTTAGATTTACCTCTATAGTTTTTGAAAGACATATATAACGTGATTTTTCCACGAAGAATAACGATATACGATCGACGGCCGTAGAAACGAACGGTAGTTATCAATTTCCACGATTTGCCGGTTCTACCCTGGTAAATTTCGCATAGTTTCCACGTAGCAGGAACGCCATTAATGCGTCTGCAAGGAAACGTTAACGGTCGAGTAATTAATTTCGTATTAGTCATCGTGCAAAGTCAGTGAACTTGGTATCTTGCTGGCCGACAACGACTGCTTTTTCGTTTCGAACAAACGGTTGCCTCCGCTTTGGACATTTTCTTCTCTATATCTTAATAAATTGCCAACCTCGAACAAGTTCTATTGTAGATTTTTACAGTACATATCTCTAAACTGATCTATAACAAAGATAGCGAAAATTATGCAAACTAAAATTATGCATTGGAAGCATTCATTAGTGTGCGCTTGCAACCTCTCAGTACATTACAAATCTCTTATATTATTGTTTTCTGCCTATTAATTCTGTCCTCAAAAATAAACCGCGATAAGAAATGAAAAATTTTCTTTTCTATCCAATTCGTTCGTTATTTCGTGGAAAATCGAAAGTTGATTTACATAAGACTGACTACTTATAGATTCCATCAATTCGATTAGCCAAGAGTTTTAATTATGATGTTAATATTTTTTTAATTAAAGGCGATAAAAATCGATCGGCATAAATCGTGCGTGAGTGATTTCTTGGTAGACAGAAAAATAACCAAACGGGGACCACGATCGGTGTTTACCAGCTTTTGCCAGTTACCGGCTGTGCAATTTCAAATAAACCACCACGTCTTTTGTAACTTTCACTACGTATACCTGTGGTTCATAACACTCTTATCAGATTGACTTTCTGTTCCACGGATCGGCGAAACGATAAGAAAAATGTAGAGGAAAATATTCGTAAATAACCAATCGTTAGATTGTCTGTAATTATTCGATGTATTTTATTTTTAGTATATATTTTTGTGTGTGTATATTTTTTTTAATTGAAAAAACCCTTTATATTACTATACTTTTTGTATTGAAATATAAGAGCAAGTGATAGATCTTTATATATATATATATTTTAAAACTAATTAATTTATCATATTTAATCAGTTTATTTGTGTCTAAGAAGCAATAAGACAAAATTATACCTAAATCGTGATTATACTTATATTTTGTACAACTTGTAAATTACTCAATAGTAATTGTTTAGTATGTACATTGCTTGATGAAAAATAGTTTCTTGAAATATATTATGAGTAACTAGAATAAATGTAATAGTGCATTTAACGTATTAATATTTATGGTGAGTGTTGAACTTATACAATATGTTCAAACTCCACTCTCATTTTTTAATATTTTAGTAGATGGTACTTTTTATTTAAAGGTATTAACAATTTATACTTAATCTTGATAATACTTACCAATTACTCTTATTAATCTACTTTTCTTCTTTCTGTTTCAGGTAAGTTTTTGACCCTATTCGACGAAGGCAGCAAGTAGTTAATAATCCGTCCTGATTAAACTAGGTACGCCCGTATACTGTAAAACATTTAGTGTATTAACACCTCTGAACCAAGTTTCAAATTTGAAGAATGTTACAAGAAAACAAGTGGCTTAAAAATTTCTAAAAAGTTTATACAGAGAATTCCACATAATAATGTTGTTCTCGAGTATCAAAATATTCATATAATGTTGACCAGTTCAGGATATATAACTTCATTAGTGAATGTCGAGAAAATATCTTCAATGGAGAGTCTTATTAAAAGTACGTTCTCTTTATGCATGCAAACCATCAGCATAGCACGCATACCTTTTCTTTGATGCGCAAAATGCGAACAACTTATCTCTCAGTATCCACCGCATCTGCAATATAATTATTTTTACATATTTCTTTCAAGACAGAGGTTCACAATTTGCGAAATCGATCAAGCAGCCATATCGAATTCTAATCACGATTTCATTACACGTCAGATCTTTACGACCTTACCATAAATTACCCCCGTGCATTTGTACTTGAAACACAGAGAGAATGGTCAATCGGAAGGTAAACGTGTCGGCATTGTGCACTCGCTTGCCTCGAGGTCGACCTTGCTGGTACAACGATCTGAAAGTAATTAATTGTTCTTCTTGGTGTGAAGTTCTACTTTATATTCCATGACTCGCTTGGTATCGTCGAAATTGTCCTCGATTAGCTGCGTTTCGAAAAACATATGGTCACCTGAATATGCCCGCACCTGATTGATCCGCTCTCTATTCCCTCCTAAGATCAATAGCGATTCAATTCATTGTCAGTTTTTCCTTTGTTTGATCGATTTACAAATATTCAATCATCGATAATCGATAGTCGATAATCGGTTAGTACGAGTAGCGCGTTACTCGAGTGTGAACTAACCTAAAGTATAGACTCGCGTGTGCGCGAGCAACGGTTGTCTCTGTGAAATACGAAAGGAACAGCAGAGCGTGTCACAGTGCGTTGCGTGAGTGCGTAGCGTACGTATCTTCTCAAGGTGAAGAAACGGAATGTCCGGTATGCGCTGGCAAAGAGGAACTCTTTTGCGGAGGGATGAGCAAGTCTGACGACGACTGGTTCCCTACCTGACCCCTCCTTCCTCCGCCACTTTTCTTTTCCGTCCCCTCCGCCATTAGCGGTGCATGCGCATGCGTATCCGCGCGCATTCGTCGATGCTTAGCGATGGGATTGATTTGGTTTGCTTTTCTTGGAAATCGTAAATAACGGAAGTTCGATTCAATATTTTATGTAATACTTCTGTGATCTCTGCATTTCGATTATCCAAATGTGGACTAAAATAGGTTGCAGAAAGTTATATTCTTCGTTACAATATCGTACTACGTGTGTTGTTATTAGAAATTTCTATACGTCAAATAGTAGTAGTGCCGTTCACAAAATAACGCAAAGTGACAAGTTCGTTTGTAAACATGCTTGAAGTAATGTATCGTGTGGCATTCGCGTGAAAAAAGTCACGACTTTCCTCTGGCAACGCACATGAGGGTATTGGTCCCATCACTAGGCACATGCACGCCAGCGCCGCGTGAAGCAGCCAATGGCGTATCAGACGAGACAACAGTTCCAGATATCGAGCAGTATTCGAAGTTTTGTTCCATCCTGTCTTAAATGGTAACAATACGTTTAATCTCTTCAGTAAATTATGTACAATTATTTCTTTTTACGTGATATCTACTAATAATATGCACCGGAAAAAAGTATGTAGAATATATTTCAAATATTGCAGTGTAACAAGCTTTGGAATTTCCATCTTAAAGTGTGGAGTATCAATTTGAAACTGTCACTTGTAAACGAGTTGATAGTGCAAAGTTGATAGTGGAAAAATGAATTTCTAAATGAAATTAACCAGCACGTCTAACTGAGAAGCGAAAACTGCGCCACTGCGTGAGAGTAGTTCGAGTACCTGTACGGTCTATATCTGTTACCATGTTCACTGACTGCATGTATCTTGGCCGTGAAGCAGTAAACGGGATTAAAGCGAGTCGCAGTCCTAACGCACGGTAAACTTTATCGGCTCGCTTCATCTACTCGCATATCTCTCCATAGTAGTACTCTTTTATGACAAATTTGTCGCTATACGCCACGCGATCCAATTAAACAGCTGCGGTTGTTACATATTATTTCAGTATACTTAAAAATGTTTCACGAAAACTGCCGTTGCGAACTAACAACTTTGTGATAATGTTCAGTTAGAAACTTCAATTTTTTCACGCTACAATTTTACGCTAGAAAGTCGGTGTTTTCTCTAAGAAAATTGGAAGAAATCTCCAAGAATTTACTTTATCTTATTTATAATGGTACATAAGTTTTTTTCGGGATCTTTTGTCTAGAGAAATTGAGGAGAACACGAGTCATGGAAAGTGACGAAAGTATGTACTAATTGATCTTTACAGTCACGAACATGTTGCAGGAAAAAGTTAAACGATAATGATAGAACGATTATTTTTGCTGTACATGGATACTTCCCAGACAAAATATTACAATGTATGTACTGTCCACGATCTACGGCAATGAATCTTTGGTAGCCCCACTGGGGTCAGCAAGAAAAAGAAACTTTATCGCATTACATTTGTAACACAAGTCCGCTTGCTAATAGAGCGTAACATACAACAGGCGCTATTTGCTCTGGCATGGTATGTGGGACATCCTGATTCTTCGCAGGACCTGCTTTGGGGATATATTAACATAAAGGAAAGTTTACTCCATGCTGTATCCTACGAGGTCGTTCGGTCTTTAATTTGCCTTGTGCTGTGGCGTCTTAACGAAAGTGCAGTCTAGTCGGTTCATTTCGTAAATTTGAAAGTAAACTTTGGTGGAGTTAAACAACTAATGGTGGACGAGTCAATATTACAAGTTAAGAACTCTATGTTCAAAAATTTAAATATTAAATAACTATATCTGTTTTAACTATATTCTTATTTGAAACAAACAGAGAAGTCCGTTTGAAAACCTTGACAAAATTGGCATTAAAACAAAAAAAATTGGAATATGCGATATTGCAACTTCTAATCTTGTGTTGGGCATACATGCTGAGTGAAACAACAAATGAAATGATGAAAAATTAGTGTGAAACTTTCTACTAGAATAAATATAGTCTAAATCGATTTATTGTCGTCAAATAGTCCAATTAGTTATCAGTTCATTGACTTGGAAGTTACTCCATAAATCCTCGGATGTTAATTAGCTCCAACTGTTCTAATAGGAAGTAGATACTCGAACTTTTTAAGAACGACTAGCTCTTACGCGGTTGTACACTCTTACTGGTTTTCAAACGTGATGGATACATGTTCATTGTATGTAATATGAAAATCTATGTTCTTTCATGAATTCATTATTCGATTACGCTAACTTAGGTTGTATTTCAAAACACGGTTGACAATTTGATGAAAAGATGAGAAACGTGCTACAAAAAAGATTTCCAAAGATACAAAAAGTTAAATATCTTAAGTTTGGTCAATCCACGCAAATTATTTCCAACTTTCCAATCCCTATCTAAAATTCTATTTTTGTTTTAGAAATTTCAGTAAATAGTATAAAGCAGTAATAGTAGAGCAGTAAATTGGATTTTAGAATTATGCCAGTATAGTTTACGATAACTGTTAGTCTCTATTGCAGATATTTTTATTGATTATATATTGTTTTTGTTTAACGTTCTTATAATTTAAATAATTAGAATCTTTGGAAATAAATCATGTAATAAGCTGAATAAGAAAGTCAAACTTATTAGAAAGTAATTATGACTGTTTCACTATAACTAGTATTCTGAATAATTCGATAAGGAAACCCCACCATTATCATTTATCAGTGACCTCGTGCAGTCACGCCTCTCTGATAAGAAAAAAGGAATCACCAGTCCCTGTATTCCTTAACCCTTTATTTCTATTCTAGTCATCAACTGTTGCGTATACTAATAATAATTTTACAAATATCTCATTTTCTGTCAAATGAAACTTTTCATTTTACTTTCCAGTTAGTAGCGAATGTAGCTTTACATAAGTGTTTTCGAATGATGATGAGTGTGTAGAGTGAGGAACAACGAAAAGTAGTTGGCTGGAAAACCATTAATTTCAAGAAGTCGAAGAAAGTCCAAGCGTTTGAAGTGTTCTCAAAGCACGCAAAGTTTACAATAATGTCCTCGTAACCGGTCATTTCTCTTGACTAATTCAAATCACCATCTCTGTAAATAAAAATTGTGTTAACTAAAGTGATGGTAAGTTTTCAATAAATTAGATAAAAGTTATGGAAAGAAGACTATTCAGATTTTGAATGTAATTATCCGAATGAGTACCCAGTGAATTCGTTCAGGTTTGCGGTAAATGAAACATTTTTCTTGATGCTGCTAATCACGGAGCGTTTACGAACTTACGTCAATAATAATGCCATTGAGAACCATCGAGGAAGAAAATGTAGTCACCTCGTAATGCGTTGAACCCTTACCTCGCTCCTCGTTAACTGGCTAGAATCCTTAACAGGTTTTAGTAACTATAGGCTAGAGTAAATTATACGAAGAAGCACCAATGGGGCTGACTCTAAATAACATTATGTTTCTAAGAACTTATTAATATAACGACAAATCTTGAGCAACGTTTGCTTCCAAACTCCTCATAGAATATGTATAATCTATTTTTCTTAACTGTTCGTGTTAGCTATTAGTATCAATAAAGATCCGTAACGATGAATGGAAAATAGGCAGCTGGATGCGTGCGATGTTCCAAAGATGGGGGCGCCGTGGTCATGACGATGGAGAATCGGCGCTATGCTGCTTTAACGGAACGATAACGAGGCGGACGATTTGTTCGTAGATGCCGCCGGTTCAATTGAACGGCATGCAGACAACGTGGCCGTTGGTCACTGCGAAATAGAGAACGACGTGTGAAATGGGTATCGTGATGTACCGACCGGATGCCACTTCCTGCTTACCACGTCTGCGCATCATTGTAACGTGCATCGCACCTAGCGATGGGAATAAGACGATTCAAAGCTTCTCGGAGTTCACCCTTCGAGCCTTCAAATGGTTTGCGACAAGACCTCGATTTTCACAATACTAAGCTGAACATTCCCTAGATATACCTGAGTGTAACGTTGAAATAAGTTCGATTACTCTTAAGATGGTAGGTGGGAAGAGCTATTTATTGAATGATAGCATTTGATGAATATATGAAATACGATTAAAAACTTCTCTTTTGGAAGCAATGAATGTTTATTGTTTAAAGTATCCATTGGAGTAGAACTTGAAGAATCTTACAAGATTAATGTGAAGAAAGGAATTTAACTTTAACATACCATAGAATATGCAACTGTTTGTCATTGCAACTAGTCTTCCGTTTTATTCCATATCCCGTGAATAAAAGGACATGCAAGCAGTAGTTGATGCAGGAAGTAAAACAGAGTCGACACGCCAACATATCTATAAGTATATAGTTCCTGGTAGATTTTTGGTCCATTAGCGCTTTTTTTTCTGTCGGATTGCGTTGTGTACATGTATCCTAGGAAATATGTAAATAAAATGATGTTTTAAAAACAAAACGCCCACACAGAGCCACGAAACGGGATTTACCCGTGTTCACTTAATAAGGTGGAAAGGAAGAAAGAGGGGAAAGAGGCTGGTAAGTAGTACAGGAAGCGACAAGGCTTGAGTTTCGTGATAAGTGATTTACAACCGTGACTTTCAGTGGTGCCTGTTCCTAAACGTGTGTTACTCTCTTTCTCTTTTTTCACCCTTGTCGGTCGACTTTCGTCTCGCTCTCCAACAAACGGTAAACTGTGTTATCACAACTATGCCAAAAATGCAAATCAACGAGAGGGGCCTTTCTAAAGAGGCTGGAATGCAATACGCTCGAAAGTCCTAGAAAGGCCTGTCCTGCGATTGCGACAGATGCAATGGCGGCCGCCCCACGAGGAGAGTCCTTCGTAATTGCAACAGCAACTGTACTCTTTGATGCAAGAACAGTCAAAATTCACTCAAACGTTGTTTCATCTAAAACATGTAATAAATTTTATGAATTTGTATTAGCTGCTCTGTGTAATGATATCATTGGAATAAATTTGTAATAATTACCATTAGAAAAAAATCATGTCGCTACAAAGGAAGTATTTTTCTATGCAATCTAATGATATTTTCTGTACTTTGTTTACAATTATATTACTAGCTAACATCACGATAAAGGATCATAAAGTTTTCATTAACTGCGATCGAGACATGTTATGTACAAGCAAAATATAGCTATCTTATCATTACATAAGTAATAACCTAATACCATTTCGGATTTACGTCAATAAGAAATGAAAAGTATCGAGAGTATACGAGAAACGTGTTTATGATCATTTATAGTGAGATTACTGTACTATTAATATTTGAGAGTACCATTATGTGGAGGTCAAGCATGACAGATAAAGATTATACATATGAACGTATTTTTTTGTATCTGCCTGATGTAATTTTTTTCTCTGTGTGAATGTACTTTAAAGATAAATGTTAATAAAACAGAAAAATAATTTGACAAGCGTCAAATATCCAGCAATATTGCTTGGAGAAATATTTTAACATATGTACGTACGTAAACTAATCTATAGCTGAGTATCAAATATTTAAAAGATATGGACTACTTAATTAAAAGATGTGCACTGTTTGTCACACGCTCGCCATTACAATATCAAGAGAGCAATAAAGATTTTTTAAAGACAGGTCGGTAGAGGCAGATTTTAAGTAGATTCGAGAACAACCTTCAAGTTTCTGTCGCTCTCTGTATTATACGTTTTGAACCCGTACGTTGCAATTAAGGCCTATTTGTGAACAAATTTATCTGGCAACAGACCAACCGATTGTGCTTACTGCTGGTACGCGGACTTACAAGAGTCGCTGTGATGTGTTTGCTAAAGGCATTAACTGACACGAATTTGCTGTGCAAATGACTCTAATTAGGATGGCGTAGTAGAGCAGCCGAGTTTGTTGTCCGTTACCACTGAGTCTTCTGTTTGTCTGTACGTACGTATGTTGGCCATGCAGAATCATTTACGAGCATAATGCAATGATCTCCACTCTGAAACAGTCATGGAAATCAACATAAAAATGATGATAAAAAAATGTTACCAGAAACTCTAATGTCTGACACATGAATTTTAAATGGAAGCACTTTGAAGCAGTTTTCTTCATTTCCCTTTCTCTTTATAACGAACAGCTGATTATTCCCATCCTGTCTACTAGAGATATCCAAAATGATCCTTTTGCCGCCAATCGTTTTTTTAACGTTCCTCTCATATCAGGACATAAACTCGTTGCAAAAGTGTTGTATCGCACAAGAGACTTCCTCGCTTGTCTGTTGCCATGTTGAAAACAGAACGTGTGTTACACGGGCGTTAATTTTGAATCGCTGAACAGAATCTTTCTGCAAACACAAAAACAAATCAAATGAATCTTCTTTTGTGTTTTAGGGTACGAATGGTCCGAGACCGGCGTACGTGGGTGCTAACAATGGTAACGCCGGTGGCGCTGGCGGCGGCGGCGGCGGTGGTGGAGGCGGTGGCGGTGGCGGCGCTACGGGTGGTGGCGTCGGTGTTGGCCCGACGAGCGGCGGCGGCGGCGGCGGAGGTGGTGGTGGAGGCGGCGGCGGTGGTGGAGGCGGGCATGGATTGAAGGGGAACACCGGCGGCGGACCACGAGGCGGGAACCCGGTGCAGTATCGTGCGAGCAGTGCCGCGGCTTGGGGCGCAGCGCCGCCCTCTCATGCGGTTGCGGCTGCGGCTGCGGCGGCGGCTGGCTATCAGCCGTACACGCGGTATCCAAGCGCAGCGGCTGCAGCTGCGGCCGGCCAGATGCCCGTTGGAGCACAGCAACTACCGCCTACGGCGAATCCTTACGCCACCGCCACCTACGCACAGCACGCGTCGGTAAGTTCTTTTCTCATCCCGTGCCCGATTAACTCCTACTTTTATCCACGTTTGCGGGCTTATATACCGTTTCCTTGTCTCTCAATTACATGCGAATCGTTCCCCTTTTCAACGTGCTACGATTGCCGGAATGTTTCGTAGACACACGAGCTAATAATAGTTTTTATCTCAAGTATTCTATGTTGTTTACGTGAGTTCACATTGCATAGAAAATTTTACATGCACAGCAGATATCAGCTTTTTTATACAATAGACAATGTTTGATATAACACTTGGAACTATATTTTGATCAGTAAATGGATATTTGTGTTATCTGTTGGTAAAGGATGGTTAACAGAAGGGGTGGCATTTCTTGTCAGTTTACGTATAGATTGATAAAGGTTGATCCAGTAGTGCAAATGCCTTATACGTTTTGTGTCAACAAGGTAACCTATAAAGTGTAATTGAAACGTAACGGTGTTTCCTTTAATATAGGTTTAATCATGTTTCTATTCTTGTACGTACTGAATTCAGTCTAGATATTTATGATTCTGTCAGAAAAGCACGCGCACGGACGGCAAAAAAGTAGTTAGGCTTTGCGCATCAAAAGGGTTAGCCCTTTCTTAAACCGGGTGGGGCCATGACAACGCGGCATACAGTTCTCACAGAAACGATGTGCGATTCCTTCCACCGTTCGTTTCCTTGTTCTTTCTTGGAGGATCCTCTCTTTTCTTGACTCGTAGTGAGTCTCCTCGATTGATTCTCTAAAATATGTATGTACTTCGCACGAAATGACGTATAAATGTCTTATTTCTTTTTTACTACGCAATTGGTGTTTTACCGGTACAATTATGTAATGTAAATTGAAAAAGGAAGGCTTTTCTCTGACAATATAAAATAATAAATTAGTGCATGTTGTGTTGCGATTTTTGTAATCCGTTCTCATACCGGGTGGGGCTACGATACGTTTATCATTTTTTATTATTACGTTCAATGTATGTTTTTATACAATTAAGTCTTACAAGTGCTATCTTTAATTGTTAAAAATTTAACGCTCGATCTAATTGTACTTGAATATTTTTGTTATATTTATAAAATTTAATTTCGTATATTGAAATCGGATTTTATTACACTCCGATACGCGAAAAATGGTAATTTAATATATTAAAATTTTTTAGTTATCAAATAGTCGTAACAAATTTTTGTATAAGGTTTCTTTTATTACATCACAATTATAGTTGTCAAATTATAATGCAGTATGAAAAAATAAATATATTTATATGTAATTATAGTAATAATAAATGTTTTTAAATATATTACAGTATGGTGGACAACGGGTGCCTACAGCCTCCTCTCCAGATAACACTAATAGTAGTTCTAGTAGTGCTACCGGCAGTCGAAGCGGGACAATGAGCACAAGTCTTAGCAATAATGCTATACAAGGACAACAAACAGAACAACTCTCGAAAACAAATTTGTATATCCGTGGCCTCACCCAAAATACAACAGACAAGGACCTCGTTAACATGTGTTCTCAGTAAGTTATTCGTGTTATCGTACAAAGTCTCCTGTGTTATAAAACTGTTACTTAAAATAATTATTAGTGTAATTTTAATCTCCGATGTAACTTAGTAAGCAATGAAATTTTCTTTACCGAGGGGGAGTGTATCATTTCTAATACACTGTGTTTTTGCAGATATGGAACTATTACTTCTACAAAGGCAATTTTGGATAAAAATACGAATAAGTGTAAAGGTAGTTAAATTTAATATAATCCTTTCATTATTTGTAAATCATGTTTTTTAACAGAGTTTCATGTTGTTTCTAATTGCTTTTATTCATCTGTACCGTGATTATTCTGTTGCAGGTTATGGATTTGTAGACTTTGAGTCACCAGTGGCGGCAGAGGGTGCTGTGAAAGCACTGGTCGCCAAGGGCATCCAAGCGCAGATGGCGAAAGTGGGTATCTGGTTGCTCCCTAGACTGCCCAGTGTACGTTGGTTGTGCATGCAAGTACAGTAATACCAGAGTAACAGTAAACCCCTCTACTTTCTTTTCATTCTTTATCTTTTTCCCTACTGTTCCTCTTTTTTTCCATTTTCTCTCGTTTCTTATATTCTGTTCTCTGTCTTATTTTCAATCTATCGTTATCTTTTAAATTCATCTATAGTCTCCTTGCGTTTGATTATTATTACTATCCTTTCACCCTCCCATTGATATATAACTATTAAATGCCATTATTTTGAAGAAAATTCTTTATACCTGTACTACTGTGATAAATACATATATAGTACGGTACTTTCATGCATTATTTATCTTATAATGTTCGTTAAGAAAGTACTGAAGTTTTAATCACAGTAATTACCATGGTTGTCTTTCAGTGACCACTCGTAGGTGGATTTGGTGAAAATTATTTTCAAAATTAATTACCAAAATAATTTATTCGAGATAACAGTGGTATTTAACTATAGTTATATGTTTTAAGTTATTAAAAAGTTATTTTTATATAAATATTTAAATATATATATATAGTTGGCAAAATCGTTAATAAATAATACATTTTGATCTGTTTCACATATGCTGTATATATATATATAACCTTTTTTTTTTTACTGTATCTTTTTATTTCAGAGAACTAGCTTCTAATAAACAGTACTCAATGAGTTCACTAATTTATCTAATTTTGCTACAATAACTGAAAGACAAGCATGGCATCGTCGTCTCGGCATCATTGCTCTGCTCTCAGCCCCTCTAGAAATGCATAGAATTTGTATCTTAACAAGACTGTTTAGTATTTTATAATGGTTATGTAGAAAAAGTATGTTTAGAGTATAGTAATATGTCAGATTAAAAGAAAATTACAGGTTTTATATGAAGAATATTTGAAACAAAAAGATTAAAAATATTTTCTTAAATCTACTGACAAGTGAGAAGGAATTCTGGAAATAAATTTACTAATTTACACGTGTAGTTTCTTTCATTTTTTACGGTCGAAAAAGTATTGCTACTAGAGGGGTGGTATTATGTATAAATTATATCTTCATTGATAAGAGAAATTTATGAAAATAAAATAATTAAGGCTTAAAATAAATTTGACATAAATGTTTGTAATAATGATGTGCCTTTCATATTGCAAACATTTGTAATGTTGTATTATCAGTGAAAATATAATAGCAGGCAATCATGCATAGTTTGAGGTAAAAGGAAACAATAGAAATGCTGTTCCTATTAGAACCTATCTCACTTGTCTGAAAAAACTCTAGTTTTCACCAGTTCTATCTTTCATTCTATCTTACGTACCTACCAAACTATCGATGCTTGTCGCTGTACCTCGGCCACAAATCGCTGATATCGCTATGTAAACACAATTATAATTCGTGTTTGAAAAATTGCATTCATTTCAGCACTAATTCAAGCCTTTAGCAAATTATTCTAATGTATACAATTGTTTGTGTCTATGTCCTATGTAAAAGAATCGTTAGCACATTGTTTTACAAAAAATTAAAACTATAATTCTTTAGAATACTCAATTAAAGTTGCTTTAAAGTGTGGCAGTATATACCATACTACACAAATAAAATATAATATATTTTATTCTGTTCTCTGTGCAATTTGTCAAATGTTATGTGTTCGTCTTCTATTCTAACGATGTATGTAAATATCAAGGAAAATCGCTTATGTTCATTTGATTTAAAAATTTGTTCATTTTTAAATTTTCTATTTTTTTTTTTGTCTTTTTTTTCTAACATACGTGTGCATATTGTCAGAAAAAGTATTGGATCCTGTGTATATTTATTGCTAAAGAATAACTAACTTGGAATGATTCTTCTAATCTGGCCGCGGTAAAAGCACGGGGTGCAATCAGCAGCTGTGATGATGTCAGTCGCATGTGATATGATATAACTAAACAAAGTACCTATTTATTAACAGTAATCAGGGTACATGGTACTTACTTATCAGTTAGTGGTGCTATGCGAAGATCAGGTGTTATCTTATTCCCGGGGTGTTGGTTGCCTCTGATTGACACACTTAGCTTGATTAAATAAAGTTTAACCAGCACACCAAAACAAGTTTAGGATGTGTATTTAGGAATTTTTGAAGTATTTTAGTTTCTTCAGTGTTTAGTACAGTCTAGGTATAGAAAGATTCGTCATGATTATTTCATAATTTTCGGACGATTTACCGGTATACACATAATATTCAGAACATTATCGATCAGAATCCTTTATACACATTCGCACTTGATCAAATGAATCACTTTATTGAGATACAAATTCATTAAAGTATGTTATGGTTTTATCATAAATATATGTACATGTAATTATTACGTGTACATATATATATGTGTGTATATGTATATTATATTTTTGGAAAATAAAAATATGTATACATGTAATAATGCCATAAGCTTAGCTTATATCATAATGTTTTCATTATTTATTTTTTTGTTTTAATGCATTCGCAAGATTGAAGTAAATTGTCGTAAAGTATAAGTATATTCAAGTAACTGTAGAGTTGATTGATTTTTGAGAAAAATGGTGGATCTCAAAATATGCTTGAGGGTGCATAAATATCAAATTCGAATTCGAGTTAAGTTTAGTGTACATATATCTTTTTCCTTTTTACTCTCTACATATGAGAATCGTAAGCAAGAAAAACTTGAGCATGAACACATGTATATGTATGCGCATAAACATTTTTTCTATGAAACATATTTTATTCATAATATTATGAGAATAATTTGGCTCATTTTCATTTTTATCTCATGATATATAACTGTATATATGTGAACATGCCTGTGCTTTTTTGTCATGCTTGTCTCCAATAATGTGTCATATGTGATTGAAATTCTATTACTGCTTTGAATGGTTATCCTCAGTATTGTTTATTACAAAACAGTTAGTTTAGCTTGCATTACTTGCAGTATTGATTATTTATAATGTAAGCATATATGATTGCTAAAACAAACCAATTTTATATAAGCCAGTAGAAGGACAGGATACTTTACAAAAGAATTCTATATGGTATAAAGAAATAGTTAAGTCATATTAAAAATATATTTAATAATACACTTTTAGTATAAGAAGAAATTTTTTTAACAAAGACCATACTCAAAATATTATTTATACAAAATTTTATTGAAAAAATAAATTAACGATAAATATGTTTCAGATAATAAAAGATTTATTAGTTGTATTAAGTAAACAATGGTTGCACAGGCGATATTCACTACTTTGATTTTTGTATCAATTCATTACTTGATTTATAATTCTTAGGTCATTAACATGCATTAACGAAGTTTGAATGCTAGACACAAATGTATAGATCTTAATTTTATATAATCGTATATAGTGGGCAAAGGAAAACGTTTTGTTATGAAAAACTGAATGCGTGTGAGCATGCTTTACATATAAATACAAAATATATTTAATGTCAGATGTTAGTTGTAAGCATCCATAAAGCAAATTTGGAGAGCCACCACAATGTGGTAATATAATGTCATGAAGCATGATGATCTTTCGATATTAAAGACGATTATTTTAATTCGTAATAAACCGTTTCAAGTATTCGTTCATTCATACATTTATATTAGATTAAAATAATTGTTATAGTTTAATAGTCTCTTTTTAGTAGTATCTCGTTGTAGATTTATGTAATTTTTTTATTATTGTTAAAAGAATATTGTTAGGAGTTATGGAATTTGAGTTTATCATATAAATTTTAATTTTTCGAGTTTCTTGCATCATTGCATTGATATGTTTAATTTTGAATTATCATTTTAACATTCCATGCGAATGTGTATATACATAATGGAAATGTGTTGTTCTTATATATATTAACATTTTAAATTGACATCTATATTAAACAATTATAAAAAGTGTGCAAAACATAAAAACTTTGCAATATGTTGATTGGACAAAGTTTACAAAGTTGATATCTATTATGATTCTTCATTTATCATTGTAGTGACCTCGTCTGTGCATTCATTTACAAACAATTACACTGAAATATACAAATACATATTTATTGGTCGTGAATGTTAAAATGATAGACATGAAGCTTTTTTGAAATTTATATACATATACATATATACATGTCCAGGAGTGTATTACAATAAGTTGCATAGTATTTTTACTCTCTTCTCAGCAACAGGAGCAAGACCCCACCAATTTGTATATTGCAAACCTGCCACTAAGCTTCAAAGAAAATGATGTTGAGGGGTTACTCGCTCAGTATGGGCAAGTTATTTCAACGCGTATATTACGTGATACTGCTGGACAGAGCAAAGGCGTTGGATTTGCAAGGTATGTGTTTCTTCATTATTTGCTGCTATTTAAAAAATTATTCATCAATTATTATTAGTTTTCGTGATATTTGAAAGCTGTTTATATGTTGTAAAACCTGTGTTTTAGAATGGAGTCCAAAGAAAAATGCGAACAGATAATTCAGATGTTTAATGGAAAAGCACTACAAGGGGCTAAAGATCCCTTATTAGTGAAGTTTGCTGATGGCGGTAATAAGAAAAAATCATTATATAAAAGTACAATATGGAGAGAAACTGGAGAGGTAATTATTTGTTGACTTAAAAGATGATGAAAATGATAATTAATGTATAATCGTATCGATTGCGATGTGTTCTTTTACAGAACATGACTTTGAATTACGATGCAAGCGGCGTTGGTCAAAATGGGGTAGCAACCACTCATATGCTACCTGCAGCTACTTTAACACAATATAGTCGTCACTATGGCCAAGCTCTACCTGGTTACAGTGTGCCAGGAACGCCTTGGATGACTCCTTACTTGGTGCAGACTGCCCCTCCACACATGCAACAGGTCGACGTGAGTTTTTGTACAGATTTTTTGTTGGTTTTGCTTTAATATGTGTTGTATCATTTACATCTTGTTTTAAGTAATGTTATCTTTAATAATGTGATGTTACTGAATATTTATACATAGTATGAATATTTCTATACATGCAAAATAATTTTTAATTATATCTTCATATTTAAATTATAACTACAGTTTCATCTTAATGTTAATGAAAGAATAAAAGTAAGCTTAAAAATTCATAGTGAACTTCATATTATAGATGATGCCATCAGCTGATCCTAGTAACCCACAGTATAGTATGATTCCTCAGCTTACTACACAAATGTCCACACTACATCTTGGCACTGGTTCCGTAAGTATTTCGTATTTATGCATATTCTGTTATTTTATTTTAATTACTTTTATTTTTAATTGAAACATTCTTCCCTTTTTAGTACATTGCAAGTCCGCATCCCTATCCTTATACTACTTACCCTCCTAGCATTATTCATACTATGCCATTGGGTGATTCTGAACAAACAAGTAACGCGGCATCTCCTGATGACTCCTATCAACAATATCAAGCTCAGCAGCCCAAGTAGGCTACGATTTTTAGGTAAGTTTGCAGTACCTTTTACAGTAATTTTGTTACTTAATCAAAACAACCTTTTGCATTTTAATATTTCAGATACGAACACCGAAGGTTATGTAAGTTAGGAGAGCCACCTGTTGATACGAAGGATTATATTAATGAAGAATAGATGAGACTAAATACATTACATAAAGTCAGATAAGATTCTTCCTCATGATAATTGACTTGCCAGCCATCTTTTATACATTTTATCCATCAGATAAATAGGTGAAAGTAGTTAATATTTTCCAACGATTAGAGAATGAATGTTGTCATAAGAACGGGGGTACGAGTGCTCGTGTCATCTAAATTGTTCGGCACCAGCACGGCTCCATACGCTGTAAACGCCAACACATCATTTACGACAGTGACAAAACTGATATTCTGCGACGGACAGTTTAGTGTCAAGCTGATAGGCTTCCAGGATTAACTTTAGGTATTACATTTACTAAGGAAGACGATAAGTCGAAGCTGAACGCTTGAGAGTGTGAATAAAATATTTTAACAAAAAAAAAAAAAAAAACTGTAAACTATAAAAGAAACGCTGCTCAGAAATATACAAAGAAGAATTCTTCCCAAGAAATAATAATAATAATAATATACAGAGAAAAAAAGCACTTCCAAATGCTAGAGTTGATAAAAAGATAAAAAAAATAACATTCAGATTCAGTTGTGTGTAATCGGTACCTACCGGACTTTTTGTGCCAGCTGGCTGGCCGGTGGCTGGGCTGCAAAGAGAAGAGGCCGTGGATCAATATTTCTTTATTCACGAAGATGGTGAAAACAGAGAAAAAAACTCTTCCTTAACAGCGCACACCACCCCATCCGCTAATTGCACTCTCACCACATTATTTTCTTTTTGTTTTCTTCTGTTTCGTTCAGACATTCCAAGCCAGGCACACACATATATTGTATGTATGTATTGCCACGCGGAGATTTTTATCTACTTTTTACAAGTACAGTTCGCGTTCTCTTTTTAATCACGGACGAATATATTTTATGGACGAAAAAGAAGTGGAGATTTTAAGATAGGGAGAGAGAGAGAGTGAGAAAGAGAGAAAGAGAGAGAGAGAGAGAGAAAAGATGAAGCTTTATTTCTAAAAGAAAAAAAATCTTCAGGATATATGTAATTATTGTAACAAGATGGAAAGGAACATAGTACTTTTTAGAGGATTTATATTTATGAGTACAGTTACTACGAATCGATATCAGTTTTAATTGTACAGTGAATACAGATATTTTTTTTAGAATTGTGCCTTTTCAGACAAATCCGCTTAGACAGGGATATGCTGAAAAATATTATAATATATTTTTACGTCGGTATGTAAATGCGAAACTTGAGCCAAATTTTGATCTTCTAGTTAAGAGAATATAATTGTTTTTGCGTTGTAGCCAGTTAAATATCACTGCGTTTGTTTTTTGGTTACGAATTTGAATAGATTTTGTATGTGTATAGTTGCCACTAACGGGATTGACCGGCCGGAAAACAAACATCTGTACGGTCCGTGCGGAGTCTAGGAACAAAAATAATAATAAAAAAGAAATCAAACGGCGGATCCATTGTAAACCGAGAGTAATTCACACCGCCCGAAAAAAAGAGAAAGAGAGACAGAGGTAGGCTTGTTACAACGGGATACGATAGATAGAGTGTAAATTAATTTATTATATCGAACAAACGAATAAAATCGCGTTGCAAATGAAAACGGAAAAAATAATAATGGGACTGGAGGAGAACGTCAAGCGAGAGGATCGAACGCGAGGAAACAAAAAGAAATGTAATAAACTTATAAACCAAGGATTTTCTACCTACGCGCGATATCTCGAGTAAACAAAAAAGGGAAAAGAAGAGAAACGAAAGATTTAAAACTAGAACAAATAAAACAAAATTAACACCCTCCTCTCCTGCGTTCCTCTAAGCCCGTTTGTTTACATCCGGTACAGTTTTCACGTTGTCTGACTTAGATGGAGTCGAGGAACGATTAGCAGAAAGCTTTCTACCAAATATTGCGAGCTCCGGGCTCGAAGTGGCGGGCAGGTAGTTAGATAGAGTTAGAGGCGATCGTAGCTATTATTATAATATTACAATAATATGCTGTATTATTATAATTAACGATTACTATTATTGACATCATCTAAAGTATGAAAGATTTTTACACTGTTGAGACTTGAAGTAAATAATATATTTAGTTTATTTTGGTACATCACGATTTGATGACAAGAGATAAAAGATGAAAAAAAAAGAAGTGGTATGAGCTATTTTTTAAGAGACCGATTATTACTCGATTTGAGTCCATGCATATTAAGGGAGAGAAAAAAAAAGAGTAAGAAAGCGAGAGAACGAAAGAAAGAGGCAAACGGGAGAACTTATTTGCGAGTGTGTAAATTGTTTGCACAAGCGATTGTCACCACGACTGACAACAAAAATCACATGTGATTAAATAGTGAATTTTGAAGAATTTTACTAATAGACTTGTACTAAATAACTAATTATTATTGTGACGACCAAAACAAAAAAATGAGAGCAGCATTTTTATAGTGCTGACCAAGCGGAAGAACGATGGTTCGGCCGATATAAACGCCAGCTCCCACAGATACGGAGCCGCACTGGAGAGCGGGCAGAGAGGAGAGAAAGAGAGTGAGGAAGAACAGAATGTAATGGACAACGAGCGTAGGAAACGTGAAAAACCAAGAAGGCGAATGAACGTGTGAGAGCAAAACAAAGAAGAGAACGTGTGTGAAGAAAGTGAAATAAAGTAAAACCGAAAAAAATTAAATGATGGAAGTAAGGTAGAATATAGAACGGCAGGGAAAGAGAGAAAGAGAAGAGAATGAAAGTGAGAGAAACTAAGTGCGAATGCGTCATAACCTACTGTATAGAACATACGAAGAAAATGGATACTGCGCGAGATGTTGTGTAGTTAGTGTTGACTATGAATATATAGGCTAGGCACCATTTTGGATAGGAAGTAATCGGTTAAGTGATTAATTAAGTTTAGGTAGATAGTTAGCTGATAGTTAGGATATATACATATATATATATACAACTGCCTCTCCTTGTAAAAAAAAGAAAAAAAAGAAAATGCATCAGGCGAGGCACCGTTCAGCCTATGCACCTCGCACCCGTCAAGACTGACTGGCTATTCATATTAATAATAAATATATATTATTCTACAACATATTATCTACTGTAATATAAATAGTAAGGACTGCTTGCTGCGCACCGCGGGTCGGGTGCTTGGGCTGGCCGGGCGTGGTTTACGAAAAAAAAGGAAACCAATCTCTTTTTTGGAACGTACATGTTTCCAAGCAATGCTGCTTTCCGTAAAAGCTTTCTCTAGAATTTCTAGCGTAGCCTCTTTTTAGATTAGATCACAACTAGTAGTCGTAGGCTGATGATGTAGAAAGATGAAGAATAAAAAGGAAAAAAACGTAGGGTGTTTTTAAGTAACGAAACAAAAAAAAAAAAAGTAACGTAATGTTAGTCGAACGTCGGCTTAAGCGAAAAAAAAAAAATTAATAAGAAAAGCGAGTCAGAGTTGACATTTGATGATGCCCCGATAAATGACGCGCATCATCGTACTTCGACTTGTACAGTCCTTAGGTTCACCGAGGTGTTTTAAGTCATTGTTTTACATTTGTTAAGCGAGATAGGTTTTTAGCTATAATGAGAGAGAGAGAGAGAGCGAAAGAGAGAGAGAGAGAGAGAGAGAGAGACGAACATGTTTTTTTTTCTATTTGCCCCGTGCTCCTTTTTCTATCTTCAACTCTCCTCGTTTCTGTTCCAATCTATTCTTCCCCGAACCTTCTTCTCCTACTCCAGCTTCTGGTTTTCATTTTTACACCTGTCATCGGACTCTTCATCGCGTTCGTATCCACTTTGTGTCATAAAGACATAAAACGAAGGAACAAAACACGTGTAATTCTCTTCTGAACAATTACTACTACCGTCTGCTTATAATTTTGTTTGTTTCTTCTCTCCACGATATGATTAATTAATTGTTACGCAGTGTTTGAGTATTGAGAACACATGAAAATCAGAGTTTCATACATCTGAAAGGAAGAAGTAGTGTGAAAGAAAGAAAGAGAAGATATAGAGAAAAAAAAGAAGAAAACGAAATGACGTTGAGGCATTAAGTTAGGCAGTGTTCATAACCGTAAACGAGGATTTAGATTGGTGGGAGATAAAAAAAGAAGAAATGAAAATGAATACATTAGGTTCTCCGGATAATTTTAAGATGGCGAGGCATAGCACGTAATGAAGTTTTTAGATTAAGGCAAGTGTGTCATAGCTAGTTAAGAATAGGGACTCATAGAAGTCGATAGGTGCTGTAATAAAAATGATGAAAAAAAGTAACAACAACAACAAAGTTTAACAACGGTCAGAATTAGATTTTTCATGAAACTCGAATAAGAACACAGGGCATACGCCACTAAAAGTGCCCTTAGTTTATTTTGGATCGTTTAAAAACGCTAGTCTTTGTGTGAGATAATGTGGGGGTTATAGATAGGGTCTTCTAAAAAAGAAAAAATACGAAAAAAAGGAGAGAAAAACGAAAAAACGCAAACAGAAAACAAAAAGAGAGAAAGCACGGACGCGCGAGAGAGAGAGAGAGAGAGAAAGAGAGAGAACGTGAGATATAGTAGTAAATACAAGAAAAAAAGCAAACATGTGAGATGAGCGAAAGAGAGAAAGTGCGAGACCAGCATGTGGTGTGTAGGTTGTATGCATATAATTTATAATATGCGTACTTTAAAAAACCATCTGCCTATTACACGACACAGACTGCAGAGACACTGTTACTGTAAACTGCACACTACGTGTGCACGCTCTGAACGTCACACACTTCTTACACTTTGTATGGGGAGCGTGCACCGAACAGTTTTTAGAGTTACTTACAAGTATGGTTTGGTATATTCAAAGTGAAAGAATCAAATTCTTAACTATTATCATCCCTTATTTTTGATCAATAAACGATCTGTTTTGGGGATTTATTCGAATCATTTTTTTCCTTTCCTAAGTTTTCAATTTTTTGCGGTAGGCCAGTTGTGAGAAGTCTTCTATAAAGAAAGAGAGAGAGAGAATCCCCAAGTTGTAATTATTTCTGATTCTTAGATAAGGCTTTTAATTCTACTTGCCTTTCATCATAGTGGATTTTGTTGGATTTCGTAAAGTTATAGACATTCGTTTACTCTCTTTTGTTTCTTTTTCTTTGTTGGGTCGAACAGAGTGTGAACGAACATCTTTGCGAGGAACGAACATACGAAATGTAAAGTCTGTAAAATAAACTTACTCTCGTACAAAATCAATGACTGTATTTACACGTTTTCCAACACTAAAAGAAGATATGCCTTCTGTCGAATCGGATAGTAACTATTTATACATATACGTCTTTTTTAAAATTTGAAATAATGAAACATTAAGACTATCTTTTGGTATTATCTAGAACTAAAAGAGAGAGCTTAACAGATTAAAGCAAAAAGGAAAGATACCAGAGAAATTGAAAGAGAATCAAGAAATATCATTCTTCTCTATTAAACATCAGTCAACGAAATTACACTACATAGTAACGTGTAAGAAACTGAACAACATTTGTCCTTTGTAAGTAGCATTAAAGCGATATGCCCCCCACATTATCCTAACTAATTGTGTAATAACACATCCAGCGTCTGTTTCTATATTAATCGACGGTAGAATTGTTTTTGCGAGGTAATACAAAACTAAAAAGAATTAACATACGACACACATTCGACTTTTAGCAGTGTGGTAAAATGTAACCAGTCTCTTTTCTAGTACTTTTAATACCTTACACGCTCATGTGATTTGTACTATTTTGAGTAAAAAATGCTTTTGATTTATGCGCAATAAAAATGATTAGAAATTCTTGTAAAAAAGAAAACGCGGAAGAAAAGTCTTGAATCAAGGTGCTAGCAATGTATAAACACAATTATTAGATCTCCTCTTTTGTCAATTAAGTGGTTTTATAATGATGTAAAATACGAGGATAAGATTAAAATGAGAAAAAAGAAAAGCAACACGTTGCAAAAAGTTTCATTGAAATAAAGAGAGAGTGCGAATTTTGATTTGATGCTGAGAACTTTTTTGGAAATAATGTATTACTTTTTCGTTAAGATCATATATTGTTTACTTTGATTTCATAAATACGTTTATTCTTGTGCCAAAATATTTACGCAATTGATTTAAGTATATCTCAATTTCCAGTAACTGGAAATTAATTGTTCATTTTGGCTTTTTCATTGCGTTGTAAGTAAGAATTCGTTTCCTTCAATTATTTTCCAATGAAGAAATGATTTCGTGATTTAGTGTTTCACAATAGTAATACATTGAATTCTCTCTATTTCATTTAGATAATTACATTTTTTGATTTAAAATATATAATAAATATTAAAATGATAAAAATCTTATTAATTTGCACCATACATGAGCTTTTGTTTTTCTGTTATTACTAAAACTTGTTAAATATTGGATCAATTATTAACAAGTAACATGTTTGGATTTAAATATTCTTACGGTGTTATCTGCGCCTCCTGACACCATGAATTTCGGATTCGACCAGTTGCAACATAATACTTTATCTTCATGTCCAGAAAGGTCAAACAATGGTGCTTTAGGACTGTGAAAAAAAAAGAAACAAATTTTATTTTAAATAACGTACAGATCACTACACAATTTTGTAAAGGAACATTTGGTAATCAGAAATAATCGAACCTTCTGGTATCCCAAAGCTTTACGTCATTGTCATATGCTCCTGAGATAAATAGATTTTCGTCTACAGGTGACCATCTTACAGATTGTACCCATTGTGTATGAGAAGTGAATATTGCTTTCACTAATGCCCCCTCTATAAAAAAGAATATAATTTTAGTGCATCTTTTTCAATGATTAGAAACTCTTGATACAAAAATCTAATCAAAACCTGTAGATCTTGGATCGTATAGCCTAATGTGTTTATCAGCTGAGGCTGTTAAAACAGTACGGCTTAATGGGGAATAATCGAGGTCGAAGAAACTTTTATTTCCAGCCAGTTCGTGTTTAACTCCGCCTAATTCTGAATCCCACACTTTGATCGTGTGGTCCCAAGAGGACGTTATGATCTCTGTTTTATCTGACCATACCACACCACTAATCGCTTCTTTGTGACCCTTCATCGTTCTCTTAGGTACCTTTGCAACACGATCATACATATTATGACAAGTTATCTTGAAATGAAAAAATATTTAATAATTTTATTTACCCTTGTTTTACCATGTTCCGATTTTAACCTTTTGGAAGTGGTTTCACCATCTTCGTTTTCATCTTGATTAGCTAGAGATACAAATGAAAATGAAACATTTTTCCTTAACAAATCTTTTCTTACATAATATAAATTATTTACCAGTTGACCAAATTTTTAGCATTGTATCCCATGCCCCAGTTGCCATCATTGTCTTGTCGTAATTAATACTAATAGCTTCTAGTCCACGTTCGTGACCTCTGCATACATGAATACAATCTACAGAATTTTCTATGATATTCCAGTCCCATATTATTGCTGTTTGGTCCTGAGATGCACTGTAAATTGTACAACATTATGAAGATCAATTAAATATTAGTATTTTTATATTTGTAATTCTGGTTTTAAATCATACCTAACAAAACTAGCTGTATCGCTAGTCAAGGATATCCATGCTACTGCTTTAATTGGTGAAGTATGCCCAGGAATTACTAGATGATGTTTCCCTTTACATGTCCATATATGTAATGTATTATCGTAACAGCCAGTTAATATCCTATCAAAATATCTTTTAATACAAAATAATAATTTTCAAGTATTTTAATACTTGAAGAAAAATACCATTTCTCGCAAACAGCAACAGCAGACACCCAATCGTCATGTATAAGACAGTCTTGAGGCTCTGGCGGTGGATACTTTTCAACATATTCTACGATTATCACCTCTTCCGTAGAGACATGTTTCTCCGCTATGTGCTCGGCTAACGAAGTACGTAAAAATTCCGAACACACTAAGAAATCAAATTCTATATCGTTGATTATATCAGTTGACTCTGAAATTAAAAGATGAAGATTATATTTTAACTGAACATAATCTCCCAAAATTCATTTACTTGCAAGTGAATTATACAATACCCTTTAGAAGTTCATTTAGTAGAGTATTCAATTCATTTGGTACAATGGATGTATGTACCGATAATGGAAAGTCTGGAACAGCATATCTAAAATTTGAAAAATTTATTTACCCTATCTACATTACAGTTATTTGTATGATAATATTGTTACTCGATATACACAAAACATACATAATGTTACATGCATAGAGTAAAGTGGGATAACCTCCTCTTTGAAACAGCTCACACAAAATATACTAAACAATTACTTACTGTTCCTGCTTGGTAAGAAATTTAATTTGTACTTGAGGAGAACTATTGTTCACGCTTGTACCAGCCATCGTAATTGTTGTACTATTTGTGCACAAGATTTATGTGTTTACAAAAATTGTATAAGTAAATTACACGTGCTACATTTTAAATTAGCTTCTTTATCGACATTGCGTATAATCGACTAAGCTAAACATTTGTGAATCGATTTATCGTGCAATCGATATTCTCTTATCGATTATCGTTTCACACGGTTTAAGGAAAAATTCGTGATCATAACAATAGTTTCAATTACTGCTGTGCCTCCCCGTGGATTCATTAGTTGTTCAATTTTTGATGCCTGTAAATTATTATTAAAGAATATATCAACGTTTAAATGTAAACATTATTACAATGGTGTTTTGGTAATTTTTCTGTATTTTCTTGTATATCTCACTAGTTTCGTTGCAATTTTTGGTATATTTCTCGCTTCAGAGGTAAGAGAGAGAAAGATATATACGAGAGCTATAAGAAAGAGTGAGACAGATGACGGGGACCTTACTGAAGAACCCGTGGCGCCATCTCTGTGAAAAGTGTTCAAACTGGTCGCTCAGCATTATCGACAGCGAAGTGAACTACTGAAGCACTAGCGCCATCTCTTGGACAAACGCTGAAACTAGTCGGTAATTAGTTTCACTACTTTCCCCAGAGATGGCGCTAGTAGTTCTTGAGTAGTTCACTTCGCTGTCGATAATGCTGAGCGACCAGTTTGAGCACTTTTCACAGAGATGGCGCCAGGGGTTCCTCAGCAGGGTAGGTATCAACTGTCTCACTCTTTCTTATAGTTTTCTTATATATCCTTCTCTCTCTTACCTCTAAAGCGGGTAATGTATAAGAAATTACAATGCAACAACTAAAATAAAAAGCTGGTGCTTTTTGCAGTGTTATGTGATTTGCTGTGTTGTCTGTGATCATCATGTAATCCTCAATGGTGGACGAAATAGAAAAATTAACAATAGCATTAGACGATCGATAATTATTTTACACTCTTACTATAAAATTTAAAGGTATATTTAATATTTCGTATTTTCTTTTAATTAATTTTCCTCAATCTTGTTTCAGTACAGAGTTAGCTATATTCGTGGAAGAAACCAAATGTCCAGACAATTCAGGGAAGAAACGTAATTCATGAACAACAGGTGCTCTACGTTTGAAAGAAATGGAGCAAATTTGCGCAGGCGTTCACTTCGAAGAATACTCCACGTACATCGACTTTATAGGCAGAGAAAAATCTCTTTAAATCGGAATCGTGGTGGAAGTTCTTGAGTCATTTAAGATAGATTATGCAGTAATATCAGCCTGTTGATGCCAGGGAGCTCGGAAGGCTTAAACTATCCCTTCATTATTGTAGGTGGTATTTTTTCCCACTCAGTTTCATTTGTTCGGTCTCTTCTAGCGACGGGAATGATCTTATGTTCGCCAATTTCGCAAAAACGAATTTTATTTTCCTAAATCTGATATGACTCTGCAAACACATACTTAAGCCATTTAATTAGTAGATAAATAGACACACGATCAATTTATAATAAATTTTCGAAAGTATAAGTTCGTAATCGAGTTATTTTTAAAACTCGTTACACCGGTAGGCACGATTGTCATGTAAATAACGTAATATTTCAAGAAGACTACTATCTTTGGATAAATCTTACTTGACCTTTATCTTTTATTAAAAGAGATATTTCGAATTATTGTTATATTCTATCGAATGACATTTTATTAGATTTCAATACAGTTTGTTCCATTAATCGCAGTCAAGTGTAAATTTATTTTCAGTTAAATTGCAAACAGAATATCGATACGATTGCTTGTGCCATGTATTAACCACAATCTTTATCGATCGTACGTTGGTTTTTGGATATCATGTAGAATTTTTATATGCATCTTTGGTTGCATAAACTGTCGTATTTTCAGGGGCAGAGTATCACGAGGGTATTGGTCCCATCACTATTCGCATCCTTGGTCGCCTGGCAGCCGGCATGTGCGCGGTATAATCGATTCTGTTTGCCAACGCATGCCCTGCTGCCTCGTTCTTCGTGGAAGAGTACTCAGTCGTTGGCACTGCTGTGGCACAACAGGACGTCTACAAGAGGAAATGGTCTAAGGGACGACGTAATCTCCATCCATCAGGCGGCTAATCGTATCACGTTTTCTTCTTCTACATACGCGCGGTACACAAAACCACGAAGGGTCCACGGACCGTGGCAACGATGCATTAAAATCGACAAGAAGAAGCAATTAGGTGTCACGCCCAGGTAAGCTAACGATGAGACACGTTTCTTGCCGTTGTGTAGCGCCACGCAGGTTCTCAGGGGTGAAAGAGGAAGAGGGTGAGAGGGAAAAAGAGGGAGAGAGAGAGTGAGAGAAGAGGTGACGTGACTACAACCTGATGCTTCGACTATATATTTGGACGTGCGCTCGATGGTTTACAGGGTCTTACGATTTGTATGGGAGATTAAAGGCGCAATGATAATTATAATTCTTCATACACGGTAGTCTTCTCTCGCTAAGCTTGATGATCAAATAGATACGGGATTACGTATTGCGTTAACTGACCTTTTTTTAACTTAATAAACTTTTAGGTGATCGAAGAAATTACCGGGGTAGTAAAGGAGGGATCATTAAAGGGGAACTGCGAACAGTTGTTTTTATTTTTGTAAAATTGCCGAGCACGGCGATTGTGATGTAGAGTAATTACCAAGAGTTACGATACGTTAAAACAATAGAATATCGATTGGGATTTAATCCCGAATCATTGCGCCTTGGTAAGCCGTTTTCTAAAAAGCGATTTGTTTTGCTGTCTCGGTCACTTGCGTTGTTCAATTATTGGAATAATACAGTGATTACGTAAACGTGGGGACTCGTGTCATTACGCAAAGGTGTACCGCGCCCTTTGTGAACCGTGTCGTACCTGTCGCGATATCCGAACGCGTTCATTAAGATCGACGCAGTGATCATTCATTAGGGAAATTTCAATGAACAGATTAACTGGCTTACTTCGATACAAGTTCACCACTATACGAAAATATTTGCCGGTAAAAAAGCGATTTAATTGTTGCACGAAATTGTCCGGTGTGTGGAATTATATTTCAAACAGCTTGTACACTTTTTTAGCAAGTAATATGCATTGTAAATTGTTTTCAATTGGAAGGTCGAGATCGTGGAAGTGAACAGTCCGTAATTGTGTTTCAGAACTATTTAAAACCGTAATAATTTTCCATCGATAACGTTGTTTATAATTATTGTTCAAGGAACGAAGGTTTTGCTAGAAAGAATAGAAGAAATATGTTATAAAGCTCTTTCAGAACCTTTCATATTTTAAAATTTCATTTTAATTGCAAATTCTTTAACACAATTAAGGAGGCTTTAATTCCATATGTCTGCAAAACGAATTCAATATAAGGAACAAAAGAATAGTAAACAATTATAAAAATCGTGTCTACTACTCGACAGATAATTAGAAAAAGAACGTAATTATATTTTATTTCTCTATGCAATCTTTCAGGTGCACTCTATCTCCCCTAGCCCTGCTTTCGTTTAATCATTCACTAGAAATGAAGTTCCACGCTATCTCACTAACCGAGTGAAGCACCGGCATTTAATAAAAACAACTAGAGAATCGGATACGGGCTTTGAATTGCGAAGAAACGGTTCTTCACGATTGTAGCTTGTACTACGTTAAACTAATTTATCTCTGTCCGCCTCGAAGCCACCCTCGCCTATTTCTTTCCATTAAAAGGTGTTGTATTATTAAGTTGATGGCACTGAAGGAAAAAATAGATGTATTATGTAATAATATGTTACATATCTTATGCATTATTATATGTCGATCAATTGGCAAATGTCTGTGAAGTGTACAATCAACAAAAAGGCAAAAATAGTAATACGTGCTAAGTTCTGCGTACGTGATGTTTAAAAAAGCCAACGAAATTTCCAGAGATATATTTATATAGAATATTTAACTGCTTGTGAAGGAGATGAAAGTGTTGAACAAATTTTGTAGAATAAAATAAGACTAAAATCAAGGACAACAAAATTGCGTTTGGGGTTTTGGTTCTCTTTACATGTGTACAAGTGGTACAAGTCTCCAAACCAGTGCAGCGTAGATGTCTGCGCGTTGCCAAATAAGATTTCATGTGTCGCACTGCCTTATGGACTTTGCCATCAGTACACGCGTACGTGACAGACATTCAAAGACGTGTCTCTTGAAAACAAAGGTTCAAATACAACTTTGTTTCTCCTGATTTCGGTTTTATTTTGGCATAGAATCGCTCCTTGATACAGCCACAAACATCCTGCATAATATATATATTTAATCAAAGTAATAACTAATAAGAAATAATGATGTATATGCTATAAAGACTTGTATGTTTCTATTGTTTCAAATGTAAAAATTAAATTATGTATATAATTATAGGAACATCTATGGGCCGTAAACGGTGGTGGCGAGGAAGCGAGGAGCTGCTGGTGCTCTTCATCCTCTATCACGTTATCCTAGGTGATGGTGATGTTGGTGAGTATTATAAATTCATAATTACTTTGTTAATCGAGATAGGATTACTTTAAAGATATTGTTACAGCTATGATAAATGTTTGTTTAATATTTTCTAACAATAAGCTTTTTTCTTTATTTGAAGGAGAGAATGCATTTCTTTTTTGTTAAATTAAAAAGGACTTATCTCGTTTGTACAGATCGTAATAGACAACAGATGATGTATGGTAACTCATTGTGAAGTAATATTGTACGTCAGTTATTTCTCTTCCATCATACTACAAAATTAATAAGAGCATTAACAGAGCGCGAACGCCCTATATTAGAGAGCTGCAGCGAAGGTTGAAAGAGGGTAAATGAAATTCTTGATTTCATACCTCTCGGAGGAGATCGCTTTAGGAAAACTCGAGTACCATGGAAATGCGTGCTTTTATTTCCCCGTGATCGATAGTTCTGTGAATATTTCATTTTTCCGGTCAGCGTGTAGCTTCTTCCCTTGGCGAAGAAAAACATTCGCGTTGATGGATATTTCTCAGATGCTTATTTAAAGCCGCAACGGAAATGTTTTAATATTCTGCAAGAGGAACATCTCTATGCGGGTTAAACTATAATCTGTTATTTTCGTTGGAAGTAATATAAGTTGTCAACTTGTAAGTAGTTCATTGTAAATGGAAAACCAATTATGCCGTTACTTTTACGCGCACGAATCGCCACACGAATTTTGTTCTCTTTTACCCTTTTTAGGTAGGAATAGGATTTTCCCTAAGATCAATCGTGACTATCGAGATAAGACTTTCGCAGGTGCGTGTCGAATATATAACTATTGATAAGAAATACTTGGAAGAAATCGAATACAGCTAATTTCTTGTTTTAAATATTGATTCGAAGTCTTGAAATTGGGACATTCGACGCACAAATAATGCCATACGAGTACTTTATAAATGCCCAAATGTTAGAAATTAGTTTTGGATATTCTGTTATAATTTGGATCATTCAATTTTTTCAGAATTCCATGTTGAAGAATTTTATATACCTGAAAAATTCAGAAGCAAACCGTTTTCACCTAATCAAACAAATAACGAAGTTACTTGATCTTGGATAACATTGAAAATTCAGTTCCTCCTTTTATCGCCCGTAAAAGAAGCTATTATCACAGGAGAGCTCGTAGAAGTTTTCGCATCCGCTTAATTTCTTTCACGATGGAACCCGCGGAATTGGATTTATCTACGAAATTTATTTAAACATTAAAATTTTACTTGCAGCTTATCGTGCCTTTCTTCCAGATAAAAATTGTAAAATAGCGAAATTATCATAAATGAAGGAAGTAAATAGCGCTGGTAAAGAAGATGAGATTTTTAAAGGACCAACTTTGATTGGAACGAAAAAGAAATTATTGGTTTCTTTAATATCTTCTTCGTCCATATTTTAAAAATTAGAAGGTTGCATACAAATTGGATGTACAGTGAAATTAAAAAAAAATGTATCCAATCCGAATCTACATCCTCTGTTAACATAAACCAGAAAATGTATTATTTTCCTCCTGGAATTGTGTATACATCCCGATTATGCAGAGCTGAATTTTAATTAAAAGGTCATTTTGTGAATATTTTAAAGGTCTATGGTAATTACGTTATTTTACAACTGTTGCCTGGGAGAACAAATTACAAGCACTGTTATTCATTTCTGACCCTGGAAATTCATGTTGTTTCTTTAGGAGTGGAATGACGAACAAAAAAAAAAGAGGAGGCAGTAGAGAACGCGTTCGATTTTCGCCCACGAACTCTCGACGATTATCGAGCTGTACATCCCACGCGACCACCGCCTTTGCAAGCTTGCTTCCTCTCTTTTACCCAGGATCTGTTCCCACCTACAGACGCGCGACCCCCCAGCTGTCTCTACAACTCCTTCCTCCCTCCATCTGCTTTTCTTTGCGAAGCTACTCGAAGTGTAACAATTCTTGGGTCTTATTTTATCCTTGTAATTTATTCTTGTTAGTACTCGTTTCTTCTAACATTTCTTTTTTTTCCTTTTTAGTAAGAAAAGATTTAACATAAAGAGGACTGTAACCGCCGGATCGACTTTTCCATTTTCAAGCCTACTTGTTGAAATGATACACATGTTGCCTCATTTCTATTAACGTAATTAAACTTGATTTAAACATTCGTTTCAATTAATCACGTTATTGTATCCTTTGATGTCGTGAAATCTTTCTACGTCACTAAAAATAGTCGATTTGCATTGTATAGTCTGTTAAATGACAAGATTCCATTGGCACAGTTGAAAGGGTGACATTTTCAAGGCCATGGGAAATGAAAAGCCGTCTGCCTATTTCAACGGTTCAAAAATAATGAGATCTTAGAAGAGGAAATTTAATTAATTTTTTATTTTTTTTATTACTTTTGCATAAGATCCATTATTTTTATTATTATATTTAAATGTTTCCGAAAAATCATATACGTTATCAAATATTTATCGTAACACGTATAATCCTGCGTTTAAAGTCCTGTAAAATGAATGTTTCATTATCTATTGATGAGTATCAAACTGCTGATTGGTAACGTGTATATATTTTCATCCCAGCGAGATAAATACATAGATATGAACATTTGATGTGGCATGTCGGCAAACAGAGCCTCCGTTTGATTACTTAACCCTTATCGAGGATTAAGCGAGGGCGCAGATGCGAAATGAAACTGGCAAGTGCTCGGTATTCTAATTAGTAAGCACACCGCGATAGAACCGGAGAATATGCACCAGAAAATCGGGCCAAGCGATTGTTACGTATACCGTTTACGTCAATCAATTGTAAGCAGAAATAATACCAAATTTTCTGTTCTATTTCGTACCAGTCACCACCATCAAACGCTAACAGGTTCTGTAATTAATTTACTGCTAATTAATGATCCGTCAGAAACGGAAATTTTAAAACTTTGCAATCGTTTTTCATCATAATCATCAGGAACATGAATCAACATGAATTGAAACGTTAATATTTATTGCTGAGAAAATATTTTATATTTTTCTTAAATTTCACGAAGAATTTAATTTAACAGGTGGATCGTTATATAAAACGACAGCGAAACAATTATTAAACTGCTATTGTTATCCGCTATTGTTTATAGACAAAAAGTAGCGTGTTTTTAATTAAAGCTTCATTAGTTCTTTATTGATGCGACTAAATCGTTTCAGGGTGCCTGTTCAGCAAGAGCCTCTGTGATCCTCAAACCGAAACATGTTATAATGGTAATTATAAATTTAACGATAGCATGTTCGTTTTGCAACCAATATCCCCTGATACCAAACAATAAAGTTCAAATTTACCGATATTTCAGACCTGGCGTTTGGCAGATGTGTACCATTATATACTGATCCATATGGAGAAGATAACTCTCAATATTATCAGTAAGTGTAAATGTGTGAATTTTTTTTTTTTAACAATTCGTATTAATATTGCGATACAGTTTCTTGGTAATCAGATTTGTAGTATTTTTAATAGCCAGAAAAGTGAAATTATTAATTATGCTTAATGCAGAAAATTAAACTGACATATAAAGAGAGAATTTTGGAAAAAGTTAATCATTATAATGATATTTAGCAGTACTTCCTTGGTGATGGATAATTTAGAATGATTCGCTTTAAGTTTAAGAGGCAAAGTAATTGATTCTTGCTATTCTTTACGATCCAAGAGCAAACTTCCTTCCACTGTCTGACCATAAATTGGCTATACTACTTCATAGCTCTACTGTATAGAGATAAAATATGAAGCGTTGTTTCCCAAAGTGAAGTAATTAACGTTGCGTTCGCAAATATCACTCACAAAGTTGTTTAATTAAATTTAGCTGATATTCCACAATTCTGCTATAGGTACAACTTTAACATCGACGAATTGGAGCTACTAAGACTGCAATTAGAGAAGCTGCAAATCGACGGATACAAATGGTCTCATCCCTACACACAATGTATCATGCAAACGTCCTTGTATAATTTACGTCACGAGTACGATTAACACTTTAATACGTAAAATTTATAGCAGATTATATTTTATTAACTATTTCCTTTAAATAATAGTATACACTACGTAGATAACTTTCGTGTAAATTGTGATACATTATTAAATATTAAACAGTTGTGTTTTTTATATTTTCTCTAGAGAAAACTACGATCTTCGACTTTGTCAGCATTTAAAGGAACGTACGCATTTTGAGACCAAGAATGAAATGGACCAGGCCAAAGTAAGTTCACTGTATTATCATCCAAGTTTAACACTAACGCTAAACTCTGCTTTTCAAGGCACCTACAATAGCCATAGTGAAATTCACGCCCAACAATGCAAAATTCAACACTCAGTTTGCCAACGAGCTTTACTATCCTCCAAACACGCAGAATCAATATTTTCGCGACTCTTTCTACAATGACGAAGTCTCTCGATCACCGTACAAGGAACAGCTCAGAGAAACAGACTCCCAGTTCTACAGGCCGAGATACAATCCAAATTCTTACAACGAATATGACTCTTTAACTAATGAAGAAAATACTGAGGATAGGGAGATGCGGAAGAAACCATCGATCCTCGACGAAGTTAACGAAAGACTGTATCGAACCAGAAGACAACCGTACAATCCGAGGGATTACGATAACGAAGCGATAGAATCGATAAAAAATGCCTTTAAAGAGAGAGAGTCGTCGAAACAACTTCCTGGAAGCAGAGACGCAAATCCTGTAGACAGCCTAAACTTTGAACCTATCGAATTCGATATAATTAACGACAAGTTTGCTGGTTATTCTGATAAAAGGAATGAAGGAGGAGAGGAAAATCGTGACGTCGAATATGAGAAGACGTTTTCAAGAAAGTACAAACCCAGAAAATTTGACGACATCGCAGATAAAGATGAGATGTTTTTGGAAAATATGAAACGTAACTCGAACGACAATTATAATGATGATTATGATGATATGAACGACGGGGAATCATCTCAGAGGGATTTCCCATTGATAGAAAATGGAATTTATACTGAAGGTGGACCTGTCCAGACTGCTGATGATAAACTTAACGTTAATGATCATGGTAAATTATTTATAGTTGCTATACAAAATATATATGTTATTTAAACCGTTTTTTAGTGTTTACTCAATTTTTTGTTAATGCAAAATTGATAAAATAAATAGGACGTATCTTCCACTTTGTGCACAGAAAATGCCTACGACAATTTATTCGACAACGATGTGAACGAGCTCCTTTGGAGGCATGAGTTGCCGGGATTCAAACGACGAGAACGTTTGGATGTTAAGAAACCAGGTCCTCCATTTTCAACGAACAACTATGCGTTTAAAACACCATCCCCACCTGGTAAATATCTTTCTTGTGCTTCTTACTATTTCTATATATAAACTCTCGTATTAATTTACATCAAATATTTTTGCAGTTTTGGAGAATGAACATCGTTCTGATTCTGTCGAAGCTGATCAAGACGTAAGTAATCAATCGCACACGAGAATAAACTAAAACGTAATTATTATAATCATTTATTTTTAGAATGATGAGTTACTTCCACCACTTGCAAAGAAAGAAATAGGAACTGTCCAACAAGCAGATGGTCCAAATTCGTATGATAACGTTGATTTAGATCATGTTTACGTGGAATTTCTCCAACCATTTCACACATGGCCAGAAGGGGAGCACGTTGTCAAAGAGGTACAATTGTCGGTGCTTGTGTATCTGTGCACTTTCCTCTGAAGGCAGAAAATTTTGTTTCTAGATCGGTAAATTATTGGAACTAACCCCGGGATCGTTACAAGATATTCGAGTTGGACGAGCAGAGGTGACGTTCAAGGTGGTCGAAAACAACAAAAATTATAACGCTACCGACGTAGTCAACAAAATAGGTAATTACTTTAATCAACCAGTTATTAGCTTAGTAAATTACTAAATTAATCGATTATACTATATTTCTTTAGACTATATACGTGGCAAGTTAGAAGAGATTTTGGGCGTCCAGGTGATTCGTGCAGGCATAGGTGACAAGGTTCATCTTGAAACATGTTTAAAATCTAATTATCTCTAGTTAAATTGTTCGATATAATTATGGGACCACTTAGTTCTAAAGATATCGCTATATTCATGATTATCATTCATTCTGAATGTGATCCCTCGATTATTTTAAACAATACCTTCAAGTGCCTCGACATAAAACTTCTTTACTGAATAAAAAAATTAATGTGATTCCTCATTTACAGATCAAATTGCCCGCAACGCTAGAGATTGTTAGAAAATCTGAAATCAGTTCAGGTTTGTTTAGTATTATTGTGGCTGCTGGAGTAGCAATTGTATGTGCGGCAGGAGTGATCACGTTGATAATAGCTCGTCGATATGCTAAGTCTCGAGCCAAATTGGCAGGGTTGTCCACACCTGATCCGGAAGCTTCCAAGAACTATCAGGATTTGTGCAGAGCGAGAATGCACGCTAAACAACCCACAGACAAACCGGAATCACCACGAATCACTAGCTTGAGTAGGGAAAGTGATTCTAATAACGCGCCCTCGAATCGATCCAGTACATCTTCATGGGGAGAAGAACCAGCACTTTCGAACATGGACATTCAGACGGGAAAAATGGTTTTGGTGGGTTGTTATCTCAAAGAGTAATTCAATTTTGATCATAGAAGTAGCTGCTTTCCTTTCTTTCACTAATTTATCCGATTAAATTATTCGATTAAATTATATCATAAATTAGTTATATATATTTTCCAGAGTTACATGGAGGACCACCTGAAAAACAAAGACCGTTTGGACCAAGAATGGGCAGCGTTATGCGCGTACGAGGTAGATCCATGCTCAACGGAAATAGCGCAAAGCGAGGCGAATGTGAAGTGCAATCGTCCCGGCGCCGCAATTCCTTATGATCATTCTAGGGTGATTCTAAACGATCTCGCTAATGCAAAGAACTCCGATTATATTAACGCCTCCACGATCGTAAGTACTCTTAAACTTATGCTTGCTATCTGCGGCTTAAATATACATGCAGATTAAAATAACACATGCGTGTGGTTTTCATTTTTAAAATCGTTGAAAATGGAACTGAAAATAGAAATCGGTAAGTCACACGACGAGCATGGAGAAAATCTGCTGTTATATTCACAGTTTGTCTACAAAGCAATGCTTCACTTAAGGATGCTTCTCGCGTATGCATCATCATAGTAGTGTAATGTTTGATTGCGAATCCAGGCATGATTTCAAATATCGTAAATACAAGGTGATTCACTACTCGTGTCACAAATTTTTACAGCTGTAAATTTGTGACACGAGTAGTGAATCACCCTGTATAGACATAATTTCCAAGTGGAATTCAAGATATAAAAAATCAGCTCAATAGTTCATATAAACGTTCTAGTCTAATCTTTATCTAAACTACAAATAATATTAATCCAACTATTATTAAACATTTTTGAAATATAATTGAAATACAATTAAAGAATAGTCATAATCATATGTGTAGTAAAAATGTTTATATGAATGTTTTCATCATTTTTGCATACCAAATCTGTTTCTAAATTTACATATACACTTTATGACGAATTTTTATTTAAGCATAAACGCTGGGGATGCTCAACATAGTTTAGATACTTTAGATAGTCGTTTCAATCTTACAAAATAGCTTCGATCACATAAAACTTGGTGAAAGGAAAGGAAAAAATAAGCAGTTCTGTTTCTTTTGCTAGATAGTAACTCCGGCATAAGAAAGAACTTTAAAAAATGCACAACAATTTATAAAATAGCAAATTTGCTTTTTACTTATTAAAAAGAGCCGTGTGACTTGCTTCTTAACTTGAGATATATGTCTAGAAGATGGTATTCGAAGGGAACTTTTCCTTTTAGACGGATCACGATCCTCGAAATCCGGCTTATATCGCCACGCAAGGTCCGCTGCCGGACACAACAGCTGACTTCTGGCAATTAATTTGGGAACAAGGAAGCGTGGTAATCGTGATGCTAACTAGACTTACCGAGGATGGTGTCGCAATGTGTCATCGTTACTGGCCCGAAGAGGGATCAGAATTGTATCACATTTACGAAGTGCACTTGGTATCAGAGCATTTATGGTGCGACGACTATCTAGTGCGTTCCTTCTATCTGAAAAATCTGCGTACCGGCGAGACAAGGACTGTGACGCAATTCCACTTTATGTCATGGCTTGAAAACAGCGTGCCGCAGTCCACCAAAGCTCTATTGGAATTTCGCCGGTAAAATGCCCTATAAATACAAAAGCACTTACATCTTTGCACTTATACCTATAAAATATCATATTATTCTGATACTTATTATGTGATTTCAGAAAAATTAACAAATCCTATAAAGGCAGATCGTGTCCTATAATTGTACACTGCAGGTAAAGTACTCTTTAGCAATATAATATAAGTTTAATAATTGTTAATTCATAAAATTAATCAATCATATTATTTGATGCATCATTCGTTTAACTCTTTGAGCACTGAAGAAGAAGAAAAACAAATGTCACTATAACTATGGCATTAGCTCTCAAAATAAAATAGTCAGATAGAGCATGTTTAAAGCTTCAACATGCTTCTTGCGAGAAAAATTTCATAATTGCGCACCAGGTTGATCCGCAACTGTGGTCTAGTGGTTTATTAAATATACTCTCTTTTTGTTTACAGCGATGGTGCTGGTCGCACTGGTACTTACTGCTTAATTGACATGGTCTTGAACCGTATGATGAAAGGAGCCAAAGAAATTGACATCGCGGCTACACTAGAACATATAAGAGATCAGAGACCTGATATGGTCGCAACAAAACAGCAATTTAAGTTCGTGTTAATGGCCGTGGCAGAAGAAGTGCACGCAATCCTCAAGGCTTTACCTGTACCTCCAGCGGAAAAATCCCCTCTTCCAGAAAGTAGCTCTTCGATGAAAGAAGGCCAGTAAGGTTTAAGTATCGAGTTTCGCAATTACAGTTACGGCGAGCGAAGAGGCAAAAGTATTAATTGCAGTCTATCCAAAGTAAAAATGGCCAAATATTTCTAGTCGACCGTAATCGTGTCAGAAATATATAATTATCTAGTAAGTCTTTTGTGTTGCCTATAACTTTCTTCTTCTAGATAGTTTCGGACGAGTTCTGTAATCTCGTGAACCTATTACGAACTTTTAACAAGGTCTGCTTTGACTGAGTATATTTCATCGTAGAAAACATGGCACTTTGGTATCTAGAAATTTAAAAAATTTTGTTTTAAAACAAATGGTTTATGTTTTTGTTTATTTGCCGAATGATTAGTTTCTAGTATAGTTTATTATGATAACGTGCAATATTTACTTATGCATCTCATTTATCTACGGCCTACTTAAATGATCAGACACACGTATTCGAAAGACTGAGCTGGTGGAATTCTAAATATCGACTAAGTAACGAAACCGTCTTTTTAGCATGTATTTTTCCAAAATTATCTTTTTAAGTAACCTTTGTGCAATATCTTTTGCCCATTAAGAATTATATTAAAGCAAAACATGTACACTTGTATCTAATTATGCAGCTCAGTCTTTATATATTTGATTCTATCATTATACATATATATCATGTAAAACGTTTATTGTTTGAATTAAAAATACTACGTTGCTCCCTCTCATGGATAACTCCACTAACGTGCTTTACAATAGCTTTAAATAAAATATCAAAGTATATATTTCGCGATAAATAACAAAGTTCTATCTGCTCAGTCAATTCTATCACATAACGTTGATGCTCTCACATCGATTACCATCACAAATGAATTCTTGTATCTATTTTGTTAAATTAATTTCATCAGAGAAGGTTTGATTATATACTTGTATTTGAAAAATTTGATACGTAAAACTCGAATGAAATTTTTTATGTTAGAAAAGCGAGAATTGAGATTACCACTTTAGAGATTGAAATCAGAATTTTTATACTATTGTTACGTGTTTTAATGAGCGTGGATTTTAATGGACGGCTATGACTGATGCTTCTGTGAAATGAAATTTTATTAGGTGTTAAATGTAAAACCCTATACGTGAATAGGGTCGCAGAACAGTCTAATTATCAATCTTTTTTCTACATGTATAAAAAAAGAGAAGATCGAGCTGCACAATATTCACGTTATAATTAAGTATCGACATTATCAAAAAAATTATAAGAATAACATTTTATCTGTGTGGAAACATGAATTAGAATATGACCACGTAATATAAATTTAATGTTCTAAATATCACGCGATGGTATTATTATGAATACTATGAACGACATATGTTTAATCATCAATATCGTGACGATGATGTTAGGTGATATAAATATAAAAAAATTATATATATATATGAACGTACATATTTGCACAAATTATCATCGTGTCAATATGACGAGGTGCAGATTGAAATGTCTTGTTTTCGCTTTAAAACTATAACACCATTTGTTCTGTAGATCCAACCTCCTACAGAATGAACAGGTTTCACTTGTTATTTCTTCCTTTTCATTGTGCAGTAAGATTACTGACGGGATTAATATTTTACATCTCCACGTTACTTGCGCTTACTATTAAATCACAGCATTATGAAATAGCCATGCGTTCGCATTGGCTACTGAAAACATAAATTAAATTGTAAAAACACAGGCATGGTACTTACACAATTTAGTTTTCTAAAACTGCTTCCATTTCCGAACATCCTGTAATCTACATATCTACGTGTACTCGAAAAGTTAGAAATATCAGTTACAATAACTTATATTTTATATTGAGTCGACTTGGATAACACACTTTCTCTGTGACATAAAAGTTTGCTTGACCAAAACATTAGTTTTATTAAACTTTTTTTAGCACAGATTCATAAAGAAGAGATTCTATATTTTTATGCAAAGGGATGAGTCTATATAAAATGAAATAATATATAAATCTATACTATGTTATTCGAAATGTAATACTATATGTGTTATAATATAATAAATCACTCTATGTTCAAATCACATGTACAGTGTGCTATTATCCTTCATGTTTATTCTTTTATTTTCTTATACATTGTAAGCATTAAATGCACTTAGAAATATTTGTACTTTTACTTATGTACATACATTTTGCAGTGCTAAAATTATAAAATAACAGTATAAAAATACTTAACTTAATTTTTATATTTACGTCATACGCGTGTCAAGACATTTCGTTTTAATCTTGGTAAGTAGATGTATAAGTTTCGGGAAAAAGAGGATCCCAAAAGCCTGAAACACGTTAACATTTTCGTAAAACCAAAACACAATTTTGTTCCTGTAAGATTTAAAAATTTCCTAAAGTTTTAGAAATGGGTATGAGTTATAAAAAAAGATAGTCAGTGGTATTATGTAAGATTTACAAAAAATTAACACTGCTTCACCCACAAGTTATTTCACTATGTAAATCTTACTCTTTAAAAAAATGGTGCTTCTCTAATTTACTTTTTCTTAGCTCTTTACTCTCTAAGAATCATTTGAGTAAGCAATAGTTTGGGAAGACTGCTTTAAAAATATGAAACGATGCATATAAAATTACCTTCTGGTGTACTCTCTCTTACGTTACGCGTAGCAGTTCTATGCCGAGAACATTGATTTTGCCTTGCTTCTATTTCCTCCTCGCAAAGCCCAAGATTATCATAGTACTAGAAAGAAGGTTCCATAAATTTATGAATGCAAAAATACAAGTTATACATTAATAAATAGTACATAGCACTAGCTTACAATTTACTTCCTGTATGCAGCATTAGTAGAAAACAAATTTTATTTTTAACATTATCTGAAATCTTGGTTTATAATACCCATAATAAAATATATAACCACTGTACCTTCTTACATTCCCAACAGGAAACACCAGCCATTTTTGCTCTTTCTGACTGCTTTTTTGACGGTTTATCATAACATTTGTTCTTCTTCTGAGGTACTCTGAAACAAATGCATTGCATTTAATATAAATACTGCTTTTACATTTGTATAGTCTATCCATCATAATTATACTTGCATGTCAAAGCTATTTGTAAGGCTTCTTTTTACAGATTCTGATAACACATTATACTTAATTATATTTTTTTTACTGGTTTTTAATGTGTCTGTGTCATAAATAGACTCCTTCTTAAATTGCTCCCCTAAATCATAGAATGTTTCATCATTACAAATTGAAGAATTAGTATGCAACATACTATGACTGATTGACTGTGAACATTTTATGTTTCCTACTTTAGAATCATCTTCTTTCATTTTTAACTGTTTAGTTTTTTTTACAGGATTTGAAAAGCCATCAGAGTTTTTGAAAGGTGAGTGTTCCAACTCTGCTACTTTTGACAAAATAGAGGAATTCAAAACATTACAATTATTTTTAATATCTTCATCATCAGAATTCAATGCTTTTGACTTTCTACTTAAAAATGACTGACCTTTCTGTGTAGATACATATACAGGATTGAAAGATTGACTAAGGCTAGACTCATTCATATTTTTTTCAGCTAATTTGATATCATTACTTTTATGATTGAGTCTATTTATTGTATCAGTTTTAGTTCCATCATTCTGTTTTATAATGAGTTTTGTAGAAGTTTTTTTTTTTAGTCTTAAACTCTTTTTGTTCAATTTTGACTTTGTATGTTTACTCGGGCTATCTTGGATTATATCATCTATTACTTCTGCAGACATATCCAGTTTTCTTAAATCTTTCTTTATATTTTTGTCAGGTGTAGTTACGTTTTTGTATTTTCTATTATTGCGAGCCATATTTTGATAAAATTGTTCATCTTGGCACAGTACAAGCTTCGATTGCCTCAATGTCTTACCATTTTGTAACAATGTAGTATCTATATTATGCAATGTGCTAATTCCTAATCTTTTTGGTATTTTGGTGACAGGTGTACATTCTATTTCGTTTTTATTATTCCCAATAATCGAACATTCATTTTCTTTCATATTATCCACATAATTTTGAGATGTTTCCAAAATAATAGGACTATTTGAAATGTTGATCTTTTTGCGCTTAAAATATGTTTTCTTCAGTATTGGACTTTTCAATAATTTTTCATCCACTGTTTGTTCCTTAACAGCTGCACTGTCAGTTAATATGCTATCATCTAAATCTGAAGTGGTATCAGAATTGGAACTAGTGGGAATAATTTTATCCGATGAAGACATTGTATAAATTTCAGATGATAATTGGCTTCTGTCAGGACTACTACTGAAATACAAAAAATAGAATGATAAGTGATACATTTTTAATGATCCGTAAATACATTAAATGTTAATATTCATAACTTTATAAAATATAATTTAAAAATACTAAATCAGTAATGAAGGTAAAACTCACACAACTTTATTGTTATAGTTATCTGATTTAAGTTTACAATCAGCATTTTCACAATGTTTTTGCAGTTTCAAGTTCTCGACCCATAATTCTGCAAAACATTAAACCCTATTGAATGTTTGAACGAAGTAAGGAATGTAAAAAGAAATTACATTCTAAACGTATAAAATTTTGGTTGAAAATTTTGGGAAATCGCATTAAAATATGCGGTTTCCCTAACTCAAAATAGCAACAAAAAATGTGCCATTCGTGTCGTTATTGCAAAGGAAAACAAAAGCGAGCAGCAATCTTTCATTTGCAAACATATTTTATCACAACTACGAAAGAAGAAATATGTTCATTAAAGCACATACATGTTGACACAAAAACGTGTAATATGTACTTACTTTTATATTTTTCGAATATTTCTCCACACAGCTCGGCGAAATCCTCCAAAGTATTTCGCGCGAGCCCATTCTCTACGTAACAATCGAATTGTAAAATATCTGACAAAGCCATCGATGAAACAAACAAGGTTAGGTATTTGTTTCTGTCGAGCAATTTAATACCCTGTCTCTTTCTTTCATTTGTTAATTAATTCCTTGTATGTATGTTTCTTTTTTTTTTCTTTTATTGCATAAGTTGTCACTCCACGGACATAGAACGGATGAACAAATTCAAGAAAACAAATAATTTATTATTAACTCCCACAACGTTATACTCTGTTGATCACTTCACTGAATAATCTATAGTGTGTCGCCAGTTTCTTTTTTAAACCGCAACACAAATCGCCATGATATTCGTCTCACATTGTATACAGCTTGCCGGTATAGAAGCACACGTCCTAACCTTACTTTCACTGTGTTTCGTGTTTCTCTTGCTATCGGTTCAATCTGAAACGTTTAAAATTGTGTTAATTTTTTGGCTACACTATTTTTATTACGTTCGAAAATGATTATTTGGAAAGATCTCATTTCAGTATCCTGCGTCAGATAAAAAGCATTTGACATAACTTTGTAAGTATTTAACCAAATAGAAATGATTTATTTATGATGACGTAAATTTATACGAACACGAATGTGTATCAAAACATGATTAAACTAATTTTTTCTTCCTCCTAAAAAAATCCTACTATATCGTGTACTTTTATCCCTTTATTATACGTCGATATATTGTTATGTACATTACATCCCGTAAATATTTCCATAATAAATAAGTATTTAACATCGTATATAAAAAAAAAAAACCTTATGCAACAAATAAATGTTTAAAATATATCCGATTCTAGTACTCTCTCAAATACCTTTGTTCTACCCCTTTTTTGCTTCTTAATCATTTTGATATCATTGAAAAAAAATGTATTGCCTAAAACACCGAATTGTACATAATAAATGCTAAATATTTTAAAAAAGAAATTACTTCCTTCAGAAAAAGATAAAAGTGTCTATATAGATCAAACTTTTTTTTTGTGTAAACTTTTCCAAAGTACATATAACGTACGTGTGTCTTTACGTATGCACTTTTTCAATACTAATAAAAATCTACGTTTGAAGTAATTAAAAAAGAAAGTCATTAGAACTTTAAAGCTCTTGTTTGTGTATGTCGCATAAGATGTGCACTATAAAGCGCATGTTGATATTATTAAAGATACAAGTATTTATATTAAGTAACTGGTCACGTATTAATAATACATCAATTATATACAAGTATACACCGAATGTGCACTTACAGTTATGAACAGATAGTAGAGTCTATAAACAACTTGGATGCAGTTGTACCTCCGTGCCTAGTTAATTTAAAAAATAGCAATTTAGACCTTTTCCAACTTTATACAGAGAACATAGCTTAGAACGCTGTAAAGAGTTATATATACAAATCATTATGAGCTGAATGCCGACTGAGAGGAAGTCGAGGGCAGGAAAAGGTTCTGTGTCAGGTTGGATGTTGGTTTACCTGGGGGTCGGGTGATAACAGGGGAAGGATTGCATGTTTCCAAACCGTAGCGCGACATGAGCGCTAATAATGCACTGCGAACACCAGCTGTAGCCACTTGTGACCATCTTCCGGAGCTCATTGCATCGTCACCAGCATAAACTGCATGGGCGTCAAAATTTCCAGACTGAGCTGCATTTGTATCTGGAAGAAGAACAATAATAAGTCATGAATACAAGGGAGAAATGGACACAATAGAACTCACCTAAGGGTAGTGGATTTAGTGCAGAAAGATTAGATTCTACTAGTCCACTTGATCTTGAATTTGCAGCAAGTCGAAGTTCAGCATGCAGCTCTTCTAACAACTGTGCTACCTTTGAGTCACTCTGTAATTTAAATTATAATTTTATTCAATTATAATAATATTAACGGTATTATAATATTATAAAGTACGTGCATGATCATAATAGAGATAGATCATAAATTAGAAAAAAATAACTGGAAATATGCACCTCATTATCTGATCGTAGCGACATAAGATCTTCAACACGAATTGGTTTTCCTTGATTTAATGCATTCGTCAGAACATTTAATTTTCGAGCAAGACTATCATCTGCACATAACTCTGATACATGAGAGCCAATATCCCCTTTGGACCGTGGTGTAACAGATGGTGGACTAACATAAAAGTATGATGGTGATGAGACCATATAAGGTCTGTTGGGATCTCCCTTGGGCCGTGGTGTCACAGGTGGAGGACTAGTGTAATAATATGACGGCGATGAGACCATGTAAGCTCTACTTTGGTTGAACAAATTATCTCCCCCATAGTAGGATTCCGTGCTAAGACGATTTGGATGAGAATTGTAACCTGCTTCCATTTTTAAACGTTTGGAAGACCTGAAATCAAGTCACATAATGACATTTTATAAAGTACAGAAGATTAAAATACTTAAAGTAAATATAGCAATTTATCAAAATATTATATTAAAACAAATTTAATTAACGCAAGGCACATATATTTTAATATTAAAAAAACACAGATAATATATATTAGTTTATATATTTAATAACAGTTGTGAATATATCAATAACAAGTAGAGAAAAAGGATTACACATTTTGGTAGAAATTTCGAAACTTATAAAAAAAGATAACTTCTACTATGATTAGTACTATGTTAAAATGGAATATATGCTTTTTAAAGTTTAAAGAATATATTAATAATAAATTAATCTATTTAAGACAAAGAAAATCATACGAATAAGACAGTATTTAAAAAAGTTTTCTATAAATATTATGAAAATAAATGAAAGAGATAGCAATACATGAATACCCAATGGTAACATTTAGTTTGACAATTAATAGAAATCATGCAAAAGATAATACGTTTTATAAACGTGCATATCAAAAAAGCAAAACTAACAAATCAGTACTTCGTATGGATAATATACATGCAATTTAATAGGCACAGCGTATCAAACTTTATTTGTATCTGTAAATTTTATTATTCACAATTTATTGCATACTTATCACTTATATACTTTTATAAGTGAACAGATACGATAAAACAATTTCATAAAGGATCACAAATATTAAGACCGTAATATGATTTGTTGGAACTCATTGCATCCTCAACCTTTTGGCACAAAACGAACAAGCTTGATTTTTTAAATTTTTAGTCATTAAAGCCCAAGCGCATATGAATTTGTTATATGATACACAAAACCATGTTTTGTGTGAATTATTAAACTGGACACCCTGGGTATAAACATACATTATGCAGATTTAGAATATTTATTACCTATTTATATTGTTATAAGTGCTATAAAATTTGCCCTTTATCATTCAGCCACAATAACATTACTTCCTGAAACATAATTGATTTTTCTCATTAGACAAATTGCCAATTTTTATTCAACTTATAATTACTTGTTACTGTATATTTCAAGTATTATGTTGTTTTCTACAAATTCCACAATACAATTTACCACAATATATCAGCATTAATTTTGCATATCTATTTTATATACATATAGCAATATCATGATATGTATAGTAGACATAATATATACACAACCAAATATATGTTATCTATATATAATTATGTAGTATAAGATAAATGGTTATGTATTAAAATACTGATATGCCTCTAAGACATGACATATCATATATACAATCATTATTTATTATATATATATGCTATACTTGCATTTTGCTATTATTTACATAGTAATTATATGTATATACATATAAGAATGTAAAAACAATAAATATTTAAAAATTTGAATTTGTACAATTGATTATATAATTAATAAACTTTTTAATATGTGCTACATAATTTGCAACATATTATAAATTATATTTATGAATAAAATATAAAAATTTTAGATCTCATCAAGATCTGTATTATATATTTTCAATATAATTTTGTCATCACATACATATATCTCTTAAATATTTAGTAAGAGTAAAATTAATATTAGAAATGTATTAGCAGCAAAGAATTGAATCTTTACATTACAATGATGTTACATCTTTTATTTTAGTCAAGTTACTTATCTAATTCTTTGCACAATTTTATATATTTATTTTTAGAGAAACATATTTTTCTTATTGATTTATATTATATTTAAAATAACATACCCAAGATGAAAAATATGCTTAATTTATAGTTATTAATGCAAAAAAGTTATAGTGTATATGACAAAATTGTTTTATTTATTCAAACTATTTGTATAAGATTCTCATCTAACTGTATTAAAATTGTTTATCACACACTTTGAAGTAGCACATATATGCAAGTTTAACAAGTTTCTCCAAATTATATAGAAACGTAACCATACAACAATTATATTCTTCAATATGTTTTAAATGTCTTTTGAAAATGGAACATAGAACGATAAAAGACATATAATTCATAACAAAATATTCTTTATTTGAAAATAAACTGCATGAACTTTCCGATTATTGTTATCATTTTTATACTATTCAATGTCCACGAAGAAGTGAAACGCTTATACTTATTTTATTTCACTACTCGTGAAATAATATCTTTATAAAATCAATGTGCCATTTATTTTTATACATTCTACATAAAAGTATGTATGTATATATATATGTATATATATAACAAATGTATTAAATATTCGTTGAAACTTATTGTGGAATAAGTAGAAAAATAACATACTTTGCATGTAATTTTCACAAAGGGTACATTATGTCATGTACACTGGTATTTTAATTCATTCCCAAGGTCCCAGTGTTCATCGTCAGACACGATTCTTTCAAACAATTGCGATTTACTTAGTTTGTAAATTAAAATATAGAAACATTGAAAGGAGCTAAACAAATTAAACGATAAAATATTTTAATAACATTGGAAATTCATCGTCCATAAAAATGTTAGGCATGTGCCTGTGGATACTTAGTAAATATTTTTATGTTACAGTAATTCGATATTATTTTACATTGTGACGACAGTACATTAGATTCGCCTAATGTCCCGGATTTCATTATAAGAATGGCATCGATACAAAATACATGCAAAAAAGATGAAAATATTCAACAAATATCAAAAGCTTCTGCCATTCGTATATTGAAACTTATGATAACTATCTACAATAAAGAATAACAAACTATAACACGGTTGTGGAAATATGACCAATTAAAATATGCCTAATCTATTAATGTGAATGTTTAAATAAACTGAATTAACGTAAGTAAAACGAAATATCGATAAGTATATGTTCGTGATGTTAATATTTCGCGTAACAACATTCACATTTTAATCTTGGCTCCTCGTATGTTCCATTGTCTTCAATCTTCCAACAGCTTCTTCTTAGTATCCGTTTGCCCTATTTACACTCTAAGACTTTAAATATTATAAAGATCATCTATTTATTCACATCATTTCCTCATTCATTTTATGTATCGTTTTATGCGCTTGTAGATATCTCAACCAAATAGTTTAATATGAAAATTAACACATTTAATTTTAATATAACTTCCATCCCTCTTTTATTTACAATCGTACACCTACTATTTTTTACCTTTCATTTTTTTATATAGTTCATTCTTTCAAGATGAATATTTCTTTCCTAAATATATTTCATAGATACAATCGTAAATTATTAACAGTTATATGCATATACATGTAAAATATGTAAATGCATATATTAAATTTCAACGTAAAATTGTACATATGTGCATTTTTTTTACATACACAAATACGTTATAAAGTATGTGTACGTTTATTCACACATACGTGAATTAGCAAATATGTACATGTTTGTCTATTCATTGGTCGTAATATTATCAGACATAAAAGATATCTCATAATTTTCAAGCTTATTATAATTCATTTTCAAGGCAACCAATTGTTCGATTTTGAAACATGATATCATTTCGAAAATAAAGTAAAATACTAAGGTAGTATTATTATGATAATTAATACTATATATTCCAAGTATATATTGAACTAGACGTATTATTCTGATACTTGAAGATGCAATCACATGAAAATGTTATAACATATTTTGGTCGTAATAAAACGTATCGCCGTAAATTTTCTATTCCTTTTCAGTAATTACATGCGTTCGAACTGTTTTCGTATATTTATCGTATATTTAAAAAGCGAAGGGGTATCAAAACGGAATCTCTGTAGTAAACCCATGAAAAGAGAGAATGTCGGTTGTACGTTTTCGTGTGTCTATATTCCATTGTTCTGCACTATAGCCATCGTCGTGTTTGAACGACTGTGAATCAAACTAAAATTAACTTATTTTTTATCCATTATTGATAGTCGCATGCAAACGGACGATGAAAAATAAGGTATACTACAACAGTTATGTTTGTGTGTTCATTCCTTTAAATAATATATCTAACACAACGCAATGTTTGCTAAGAAAATAAATGCCAAGCACAACTGCAATACACAGCCATCTACGTGTGTAAGCAATTAGTATCTGGTCAGTACTGGATATTGAGTCCCAGTTTGTGCGAAAATGTCTCTCTACAGCTACTCACCCCCCGACATCGGACAATTCTTCGATAGCCTTATGGGGACCTCCTTTATTTGGTAGAGGAAGAAGGGGCACTTTCCCAGCAGAGCTTTCTTGCTGTTCTTGCAACTGACGTTTCCGTTTTTTACTCCACAGCTCATGACAGTCTTGCCAAGTAGGAAGCTGAGGTGCTGGCATCCTAATTTTTTACGTAAGAGACACAGTTTTTATGAGGAGACAATAGTTAAAGCAACTTTTAATAAAAAAAACTATGCTAAAAAAGATAATTCCTGTAGTTTTGCTATTTCTACGAGTCATTTTAACTTTATCGTGTTCTTACGCCAAATAATTAACCTGAATAATATTATTTTCACAAGTATATTTAAATGCAAGAAGATAAACATACTGCTCTGGTTGAACATTTTTCAGCCAAGCACTTTTAAGCGCGTCAGCAGCCGTTATTCGTTTTTTTGGATCTAATACCAGCATTTTGTCTAAAAGATCCAAAGCCGGTGTTGGCATAAACGAAAAATCTTCTCGTAAGCGTCTTCTATATGATTTTTTTTGTTTCATTATACGCCATAAGGGTAGGTCTACCACAGACGGCCAGACGGCAGGAGTCGGTGTACCACATACTTTGGAAATCATCTCCAGCTGCTTCCACTCTGCATTTGCCTGACAAAAAAACATAATTATTGATTTTCAATTATTTTCCTTTGGTCCCGTGTACACAACTTTAGTATCATTTTCTTACTTGAAATAGCGGTTTTTTAGAAAATAATTCTCCTAGAATACAACCACAACTCCACACATCTATTGCAGGGCCGTAACATTCTGTGCCCAACAATAATTCTGGTGGCCTATACCACAAAGTAATTACTTTGTTCGTATAAGGACGCTCTGTATCTTCAGCATTATAAAGTCGTGCAAGACCAAAATCAGCTAGTTTGACTTCACCTCTATAGAAATTATATAATTAAACTGTAGAAATATATATTCTCCTTTTTTTTTTTATAACTTTTTTCCCTCGATTAAATAGCACACGTTTTACATACTTGTTATTCATCAGTATGTTAGAACACTTGATGTCTCTATGAAGAAAATTTTTACTGTGGCAGTAATTTAATCCATCTAACAGCTGCTTCATAATGCTTGCATTATTCATTTCATTGAAGTCAACCATTCCAGATTCTAAAAGACCCATCAAATCGTGATCCATGTATTCGAATACGAGATAAAACGAACCCTTGTCCTAAGTATGAACATAGTATACAATGATATCGTCCTTGGGTAATAATTTAATTTTGTCTCGCTACACTATACTTTCTAATATCGTACCTTTCTGAAGTCTAACGCGTCTTGTTTGTCGGTGACTATTTCTCTTAAATTGACGATATTTTTATGGTTCAGTTGACGTAAAATTTTTATCTCACGCACCGCCGTAATAGGGAATCCCTCCTTTTCATTTTCCAGACGAACTTTTTTCAGTGCGACAAGCACACCAGCACGTTTGTCTTGCGCTTTGTATACTTGTCCATAAGTACCCTCTCCTATTTGAGCTATAACTTTGAACACGTCAACAGAGCGTTCTCCCCAGTCTTTGCCACTCGAAGCCGACATAGGTGTATGACAGTTTCTAGAACCTCTGCGTTTTAAAATTTTTGGTCTCTTCAATTTCGGTTTTGGTGGAACACGTTCGACTTTCGTACGCGGAGGTGTTGCATTTGGATCATCTTCTCCGCTTAAATCTTCTGATCCAGGAACAACTAGAGATATCATACATTGAATTGCTACTTTAGTACTACAGATGTAGACAAAGATCATAAAAGATCGTATAGTCGGTATAACGTAAGATTGTACTACGAACGGTAATGTTAAATGTTGACTTGCAATGATCAGTTGCACAACAGTTTAGTTTCCTAAGTGATTGCTAAAGACTCATATACTAGTAACATATATGATTTAAGAAATTGAAAAATTCTATTGATAATGATTAAACTGTGATACAACGGATAGTTACAAATCAGCACTTAGCCTAGTTGGAGAGTGCTATTGAGTAGAGCTTTACTTTACTGGTATACCATACACTTACCAGGTGGCATAGGTAAGTCTTTAATACTCTTCTTTTGGAGTGGTTTTGTTGCTGAGGCTGGAAATTTCATTTGTGCCTTACTAGGTGGACTTGGTGATCGACTTGGCGGCGAGTCTATACTTTCCAAATCATTTTGGTTAATTCCAGGTGGTAGCGGCAATCTTGATAAACTCTTAGTTTTAAATGCCACAATAGGAGGCTTAGGTGGATCTACCGACTTAAGAGGAACTAAATTGTTAGGAGGATTGAATTTAGACATAGCTGTATTTGGCGCTGGAACTGGTATAGGTATAGGTGGCGGTGGAACTGATAAATTAGGGAGAACAGGTACTGGTACAGGAATAGGCACTGACATAGATGTTTGTGATAAACCTGTCGCATTTACAGGCTCAGATTGTGGCAATGGTGGTGGCGCTTGTACATTTGTAACAGTTGGAAAATTCGGACTACTCGTGACAGCCACTGGACAATTACTAGACGTAGTTGTTATAGGCGAGGTATGTACAATCGTTGGAGGATGTTGATTAGCTCCAGGCATCACGTTCGGTGCACTAACGGTTTGCGTCATTGGTAATGGCGGCGTTTTCCCTGCGATTCCACTGTCGTCCGATATTGGGACAGGAATATCCACTAGATCAACAGGTTTTACATTTTCGTTTGTTGTTTTCAACTGCTCTTTATGATTCATATATTTGTCCTTATTGTCAGCAGAAGTTTTATTTTCAGAAGACGCGTTACTAGCATCTTTCTCGTCAGTACCTTCTATGATTTGAACTTCGTCTTGATTAACAGCCTTTTCCTTCGCCGCTTGTAACTTCTTGTACGCCAACTCTCTCATGTTTCTATCTTTTACGAGTTCAGCAAACAAACTAGTTTCACTAATCTTTGCTTGTACTCGAAGATTTCTAGCCGTGATACTTGAGGGGCTTCTTGCTCTGGACCTATGCGGTGAAGGAGAAGGAATTCTCGAAGGGCGAGGACTCTTCGATTTGTGTTTCCTTGCCGATTTGTGTGATTTGCTAGGAGAACGAGATTTTTTAGGTGTACGACTTCTTCTTCGCGAACGTGATCTTGAGCGTGATTGTAACTTCCGCCACCTTCCAGGACTTCGGGATCGTGAACGCGAAAGAGGTAAATGCAATCTAAAAGGTAATGAAACAATCTTATTTTATTTGTGAGTGAAAAATAAATTAATTTCAATCATTTAATATATACAATACCTGCTTCCCGTAGGACTTCTAGTTGACCTTGACTTTCTCTTATCTCTTCTATCTTTCTCGTGGTGTCTATGTCGTCGTTCGGATTCCTCTCGTCTTCTACGTTTACTCGATGATGGGGAACTAACAGGATCTCTACGTCGGTGACTCACGGAACTCGGACTAAACTCTCTTCGTCTTGTAGGACTAGGACTGTGTCTAAGTCTATGCACCATTGGACTTGGACTGAAGTCTCTTCTTCTTGTCGGGCTATGGTCCCTTCGTCTTGACGGTGGACTTGGACTATGAGGTCTCCTACGACTTGAACTAATAGCGGGCCCTGGACTAACGCTAGTACGTCGAGTATGAATGCTAGGACTATGTTTCTGTCTTTCAGGGGTATGTTTCATTATAGATAAACTTGCTTTATTACTTTCTGGCGTTGTAGTTCTCGGAGGTAACAAAGGTGTATGGGGAGATTCTGTTGGCCTTGGAGGAAGTGGAGGGGGAGTTACGTTTCGTGACTGCCTTGTCATTTCAAGTTCCACATCACTCAAACACCTCTGTTCTTGAGGCGTTGCAGGCGATATTGGTGAGGTACTATCTTTTAAAGGCAAGGGTGGAGACTCTGACCAATTTCTGACTGCTTTTTCATGTTCTGGACTTATGATAATTTCATCTGGGATGTGATGTGGACTCAGACTATGAGAATGTCTCTTAGACTTTCGTTTCTTTTTCTTCCCAGTACTAGATGAAGGGCTAATACTCCTTTTTTTCTTTTTTTCACGTTTATGTTTCTTTTCTTTTCTTCTTGCGTATCGTCTAGACTCTTCTTCATAATCAGGTGTTCCACCATGCAATGTGGAGGGTTGCTGTTCATTTGGTGAATAATGTCTATTAGAATGCCTATGCTGAACGGGTGGAGATGGTGAAAGACTAATAGGAGATGCTCCAAGAGCTCGCACTGGAGTCTCTCCATAATAACGTCTTTGTAAAACTGTTTCAGGTACTTCTCCATCTGTATAGCTATTACCTCTACTATCTTCAGACTGAATTTCTCCAGCTTCCGGCTCAGATAAATCTTCACTACTCACATCTGAGTATTCAACCAAAGGTTTAATAATAGAAGAAGCTACGGTTGGAACATTCTCTATCGATTTATCTCTTGATCTCTTTTTTTTCTTCTTTCCAGAACTTTTGTTCTTGCCATGCCTTCTGTGTTTCTTATCAGGTGCTTCGAAACTATGTCGATTCGTATCACTGCTAGTGCTACCTCTTCTACGCGATCGAAATCTTCCGTTACGTTCAGCTCGCTCAATATCACGGCTGCTAGGCATGTCACCTACTGAAATATAAGAAAATGTTAGTATATGGAATTAAATATATTAAGATAATCTGTTATCTATATTATCTATGTTATTAACTGTAAGATATAATAAAGATATCTAAAGTGATATTTGTGCATAAGATTACGTGTCTTTTTCATGTATTAGATGTCATTTACAATAATATTAAAGTAATGATAAAATCAGTGCTTTATATCTAATTTTGTTCAGTAAAAAACTTAATTTTTGCATAGAAATAATTAAGCAGTTTTTACACTTACTCAAACATTAATCAGTATAAAAAACGTTGCAGAATAATTATATCACTTCTTTTTTCATCGGACTTTCGTACAAACCATCATAGATATCACACACGCATACACACATACATAATAATAGGCGCATGTAGAAAGGCACACGATCATGCACATGTATAGATTAATCGACGTAACAGTATTTTTGAACAAAACACAATACTTTGATAAATTTAAGGAAAAACTATGATTTCTAGTAAATTGTTCAAATTTTGGCACAAAAACGAAAATCTGTCACTTATAAACTCAGAACTCATCGACTCGGAGAATATTTTAAAGAAAAGAATTTTTCGGTCGACCTAGCGTAGCCGCCATTGTTAACGACTAGGTGGCAAGGGAGTTGCCCAGTTTTCGAAAAAGAAAGTTAGTTACTGATTTTTAATGAGATTATAAGTTGATAACGAATATCAGTACTCACGTGCAATATAAATCTTGTGATATCACGCTGAAAGTTGGGTTTCTTTGCATCGAGCTGGTCCAACGTAGCGATGAATGTAATGGTTACGTTCGTTGCTCCGTAAACAGTTTCAGCACATATTTCGTAGGCCACGAATGAGATTTGATAAAAATTAATAGCTATTGTATCGATTAAATATTCAGGCAATCATATTTTTATAATTTTACTAGCCGATGCATCATATCTCATGAATTTTCTTTGGATTGTATTTGGCTTTCTCATAAAGGTAGCTCAAGTAAGTAGAAGCCATTAACCATTAGCACGTCATTATTGTCTGACGTAACAAGCGGTAAGTGCTGCACTCTTGCGGCAGACAAGATTGTAGAATAATCTTGAATATTATTATAGTCGATGCAATTGGTTGAACTAAAATTTATATATTATTCTTATGTATAAATATAACGATATCTCGTATTGAACATTCAACAACAAATACAAAAATTTGTACATATACTCGATGCTTATACACATTTATATAATCCATATGTAGTCAACTTAGAATTTAGTATTTTACTACCAATTTATTCTTTGTAATCTTATAAATAATTTAAATTTCAATAAATGTAAGATAAAAACCAGTTTCTACTGATGAACATATAACAAAAGAATATAGTTTTTATCATATTTATGAGAACTGCCTGTATCTATGTGTATGTGAATGGGAAACATCAAATATTTAAAGTTTTCACAGTACATACTTTTTTGTACAGCATTATTTCATTAAATTATATTTCTATATTAATTTATATCGAAATTTATATTACACACAATTAAATAAATGAAAATTCTCCATTATGTTCTAAGGCTGACCAAAGCGCCCCCTAAGACACAATACATACATTTGAGACGAATATTTCTGTTTTATGGTTAATAGTAAGTCGGAGAGAAGCGAAATAGAATTAAACGTTCGAAAACAGTATAAAACTTAAAAATAAGGTTTGTACCGAGTTTTACTAACTTCTAAAAGTGCAGAATATGGGGGAACGTTATAATATTCATAGTCAATTGGAGCATTTACAGTCAAAGTACATCGGTACAGGCCATGCCGATACGACAAAATTTGAATGGCTTGTGAACCAGCATCGTGATTCTTGTAGTTCTTACATGGGACATTATGATCTGCTAAATTTTTTCGCTATTGCGGAAAACGAAGCGAAAGCACGTGTTCGGTTCAATCTTATGGAGAAAATGCTACAACCTTGTGGTCCACCGCCAGAGAAGCCAGAAGATTAATTACATAGAAAATATGTTACAAACATACCGTTAAATCTATACGTCTAATAAGATCTTTTATTTTTTTATATAAATTGGCAAATTCCGTTCTTTTTTACATTGTGCAAATAACAGATTTTGCCTCTGTTAAAACATAACATTAATTTTACAACATAACCTTTATACGAATAATATAATAATATAACTATTAAACCACTAAATATGTAAGTTTATTTGTAATATATTTAATTAATATACGTGTTTTTTAAACTGGTTTATTAAAGAAAGAAAGAAAAATTTTAAATAATAAAATGAAGAATTAAAATATTGTATCGAACATTCAGTGATATATAACAAAAGGCAGTACAAAATGCCTACTCCGTGTTCAAGACAGTGTGGGAAAAATGCTATTCTGAAAGTAAGTCAATTGATGACCATTTTAATCTGTTAATTTTTAACATCAAGTAAACTTAAAAAATGCACGCTATCAGAATAATGCATTTAATTTTAGAGACCTAAAACTGGACATGTCTTGTGTAAGGAATGTTTCTTTTATGCTTTTGAAACTGAAATTCACTATACGATTGTGAAAAGTAATTTATTTAATCATGGTGATAAAGTTGCTATTGGTGCATCAGGAGGAAAAGATTCAACAGTACTTGCATATGTCTTAAAGACTTTAAATGAGAGATATCAATATGGAATTGACCTTTTCCTTCTATCTATTGATGAAGGAATTACTGGTACTGTCATAAACAAAAATTAAACTATCAGTGTTGCAATATTTAGTATCTTATTTCTAATAAACCTATGTTAATTTAGGATATAGAGATGATAGTTTAAAAACTGTTCAACAGAACAAAGATGACTATGGACTACCATTAAAAATATTATCTTATAAAGACTTATATGGATGGACAATGGATGAAATTGTGGCAGCAGTATATATACATATATACATATACATAATTTTGGATTCAAATCTATTGTATTTGTAATTAAATGATTCATTCATTGTAGATTGGTAGAAAGAATAATTGCACATTTTGTGGTGTATTTAGAAGACAAGCATTAGATAGAGGTGCTGCTCTTTTAGGAGTAGATTGTATTGCAACAGGTCATAATGCTGATGACATTGCAGAGACAGTTTTAATGAATATTTTAAGGGGTGATATTGCAAGATTACAAAGATGCACTTCGATCGTTACTGTAAGTTTGTACATATACTGCATTCATAGTAAAAATTGCAAATTATATATGTTAGGTATAAGTGTTTTCTTCATGATACAGGCAGGAGCAGATTGCATAAGGCGATGTAAACCACTTAAATACGCATATGAAAAAGAAATAGTCATGTATGCATACTTCAAACAGTTGGTATACTTTTCAACAGAGTGCATATTTGCACCAAACGCATACAGGGGACATGCAAGAACGTTTCTTAAAGATTTGGAAAGAATTAGGCCTTCATCCATATTAGACATAATTCATTCGGGTAAGGTTCTAATTAAACTGTTAGAATTGCATGTGACTAATATATAAATTAATTTTTCAGGAGAAACATTACAAATTAAGGAAAGTATCAAACTGCCAGAACGGAGAAATTGTTCTCGTTGTGGATTTGTTTCTAGCCAAGAAATATGTAAAGCTTGTATTATGTTAGAAGGTTTAAATAGAGGACTTCCAAAACTCGGTATTGGAAAGACCACCAAAATTAAACGAGTGATGGATTCCATTAAGAGTTGTAAATGCAAAAATGAAAATTGTGAAGACAAAGAGAAAGATAAGCAGAAAAATATAGAATTTTGACCATTTCTTACATCTTTATATATAATTGCGTAAAAAATTCTGTTATATATTATTACAATATACAGGTTTACCAATTTACCAGTGAACTGATAATTTCAATTGAAATCGTATCACTTTCAATCAATTCCAACAATTATTTTATTTGGAATGCTTCATTATAATACCTACTCACACTATATTTATTTACTTTCCCAATCTCAAAAAAAACTCATTTTTATTAAGTAATAAAAAGTAATTGAAAATGTGTTACAAGAAATCCGTATTTAACTGAAATTAGATAATATACGCTGCGGCTTTTTGTGAAATGGGTGCTCTACAAATTGGGCAATCGCTAGTAATACCAACAGAACAATCTTCGCATAAACACACATGCCCACATGGAAGAAGAATAATCTCACGAGGATTTGTGCGACAAACAACGCATAACTGATCTTCCCTAAGTTCAATATCCCTCACTCTTTGCCGCCTTTCTTTTCGGGATGCTGCTAGAGATTGTCTTAGTTCTTCGGCTAATCTTTGTTCTGTTCTGTCTTTCCAGTAACGTCGAAAAATTACACCACCGATCACTATTCCAATTATACCAAACATTATGCATAATAATCTGAAACATAAAATAATTCAAGAATGGTATTTTTAAATTTCATAAAATTTATAGAACTCACCTATATGTTCTCTTACGATCGTCCAATTTCCGAAATAAAGAACCAATCGACATGCTTGTTAAGTAGAATGGTGTACCGTTTAATGGAGGTTGCAATGTAAGCACTTTAGTTTTTGCCCTTGATAATTCACCTATACCTGTAATAACTGCACCCTCACGAAGTAATTCTTCTGTTGACTGTAGACCACGTTGGCGTACACCTAAAATTAATAATGAATGGTAGCTTTAATATACAAAGCATAATGTAATTATTCATTTACCTGTAAAAAAGCCCCATAGATGATCTGCAAAGGATGGTACAGTTGGTTCAAAAGTATTAGATACCATATCTAAATCTAAAATATCTGCTGACAGTGGTTCTAATATTTCTACAGAATAACCTTGCCCATGTAGAGCAAACGGTATAGTATTGTATACTTTATGAACAGTGCGCTCCTGATCTGACCTATGCATAAATAGAAACTTGTTAGTTTCGAAAAATAATTTTTAGTTATTTGTGCATATAAATGATTTATGCATATTAAACAAAAATATTACCAAAAGCCAGCAGTAGTTCTAGCTATTACATGTTCTTTAATTTTAAGCTTCTGTACCACACCAGTTAATTTTTTGTTATTGATGCTAGTTAACGGTTTTCCTAAAGGTTTTACAATTCCTCTAATAGCTATGTAGCTTAGTTTATTGTCTGGGCTCTTATCAACGAGATCTTCCAACTGTGGGCCAATCTCGTGAAACTCTGCACCCTGAAGAGAAACTGAACGTTTTCAGATATTTTTAAACATTACACACGTTACCATAGCTAATATCAAATAACATTGAAGTAATCGAAAAATATAATGAGCAATATTCCACATGCAAGTAGGTTAAGTGTAATATGCTAATATTACTTAAACAAATAAATTTTACGATAACGAATAAATTATTTTACCTTGACAGCTTGAATAGCATTTTTGCAATGAAGGTACTGTTTTAAACAGATACCAAAAATCACACTGTCAATTCCAAAAGCTATTACTTCACCTAAATAATCCATGATTAGGTTATGTTTTTAAAGCTCTGAGTTACTGTACTGTCCATGTTTAGTGTTCCTCTTGATTCTTGTTTAACCCGTGCGGCTCCATTTCAATGGTATATTTGAAAATTTCAGACGTGATTTTTACTAAAAATTTGAAAATAAAATTACATATGCAATCAAAGTCTGACGTAAGAAGCAATTGCATGCACTATGTTGCCAGGACTGTTAGTCACATGATGCAGGCGCAATTAAATTTGCATTTCAAGATTGGTTCACTTGCACGCGCGCCCTAAACTATAATTTTTATTGTTCGCTTACCGAACTTTATATTTTTTATTCATTTATGTCGTTAACTTTATTTTTCGGTGCTTTGTTTTAGTATCAGTTACTTGCGATGCTTCAATATTCGAAATGGATTACAGATGACATTCGATTACAGGAGGTACGATTTCTAACAATTAATTTAAATGTCATTACCATATATTCTAATCTGTATACTCTGTTTTTTAATTAACACAGAATATTATTGCGTAAAACGACATATTGGGAGGCTATGGCACTTTAGAAGAAATCAATTTTAAAAATCATCGCCAACTATGTATCGTATGATATTACGTATAATATTGGAGAGAAAAATCGAAGCGCGTATAACGAGAATTCGACAAAAGAAATTTTATTGGTAACATAGAGATGTTCGAATACGTATAAACGGTATGTATAAAAGTATAAAAAATAAATAGCGACGGCGCCTGTGAATCTGAATGTTTTCATGAGAGTGAATTCATTGTAACGTGCTCTGATCGCCATTTAGAACACGATTACAAATCCAATGGTGATAACATTACTAGTGATAATAACGATAATAATAATTGACATTGTACTTGATCGATACGATACATTTCTTTAACGCGCTATCACACATTCGTACATAAATTTTCTCCGTTTCCCACATTTATTCAAACGATAATCGATCGATTTCGAACAAAATTGGGGACATTAATGCGACAACACTCTCATAAATATAATTAGATTCCATAATATGTAATTTTCTCACAGTTGCTTATAGCACCCTAATTTTCCCTTAGAGTATTGTCCACATCTTCCGTTCACTGTTTTTCTTAAGCAGAAAAAGGATTTGACATTTCAAAAGTACTAATTTTATAACAAAATCGGTACTCAATATCAAAATGGAAAAGTAAAAATATTTTTCCGTAAGATGAATATATTCCTTCCATCGTTTAATTAAATTTGTATTAAATCATGTTCACGTGTAAAAAGTTGAACTCCAATTCATTTACAAAATTACAAAAGCGGATATCGAACTCTACGATTTTCTCTACGGTTCATAAATTCCAATAACAATTGGTATGCGATGTTAACAGAAGAATGTTCGAATATCTGTTGGGGAATACTTAAATTTGATCGTCTATACAGGATGAAATTATTTATAGAAGGAAAAAGTAACGTCCTATAAGGACGTTAGCGTCGTACAAAGATCGTCCTTCTTTCGAGACATCGCTATACTTAGCGGACCACGAACTCTTTCCGTGGCTTCTATCGGTTTAATTCTTTTTATGGCAGTCAATTCATAATCTATGCATAATCGTCTGCACTCGCCGGACTCGGAACAATCACGATCGAGGTCAATCGTGTGTAACAATATTAGAGATTATTCGTATTTCTCGCACACGTGTCCCGTCTATAAATCGTGTTCAGGCTGTGAAGCGAATTATGCCGCTGTTACGCAATATCCCCGTCGTGTACATGTGTGTATCGAACCCGGAAAAAGTGTGAATTACCGTTTGAGAAAAGAGAATCGGGCCTGTAATTGGTTTTGATTAGAGATACGGGGTAATTAACGCCGTGGAGCTCTTGTAAGCGAACAAGTTCGCGCTTTAAAAGAAGTATTCATCTTACTGAATTATTGTTAATTTAAGTTGGAACCTTTTGTGTTGAAATGTTTTATGGACAATGATTTTATAAAACGGTTAAGAAAAATTGAATGTATCTTATGAGTTTAATGTGAACTTACGCATGTAATATTCCTTTAAGCGTGGTTAATATAATTAGCAAAACTCAATTGCAAGCATTTGTGATTTTCGTGATACGCAATGGACAGTACACTATACGAGTGATCGACGAAATTATATCTTGGCGTGTAGATTATTTAAAAATAAAATGCGTATTGTTAATTACATTTGCTGGAAAATAATTGAAAGATCATATCATATGTATTCCAATGAATAAAAGAAACAATTCCCAATTTAATTTCCAAATTATATCAGAATACTAAAGAAATTTTAAGCTATGATCTTCCAATTATCTCGAACATCTATGTTAAATGCCTATTTAACTGCACTTCGATAACTTCACTTATTGTAAGTAGTTTTCGATCGATCTTACAAATAGATTGTACAAGAAGCGACAGCGAACTGGCGATGTGTTGCTATCATAAAATTGCTTAAAATCAGCGTCGTAGGAGAATAATTTCGAAGGATAACGACACGGTATTTACGAAAATATGGCAGTTTCATTGTTTCCTCGAACTGGCTACGACGAACTGAACGCGAAACCAGTATGCAGACGTTAAGCTGAAAGGATTGGAATGATTGCGTATCAATCATTCAACTGATCAGGCAGTGATCGGACAAATAATTCGTTAAAACGCTCGCGATTTATCTGGACTTTTTTTTCTTTTATCAATCGAAATCTTTATATAGTTTGCGCTCTTAACGTTCGCATTTCACGACGTAATCTTTCACCCAACGCTTTTGTTCCTTTTTTTCCTCGGTTATTCTCGATTCTCAATTAATATCAGTGCAACGTATTCGCATTAAAAGCGCATCTAAATTTCTTTCATTAAATTCCGTTCGTTTGACGAACATCATCACAGAAAACATTGCTTCGGTTCGATCTAGTCGTAGTACACAAGTATAATAAAGGCTTGTTGTTTATCCCGCTGGTATATACTTTGTAATCTTCAGAAATTACAGGTTCGTTCTTCGACTCACTTCTCCGTTCGCACTCACTTAGAAAGGCAGACAGTTTCCCTTTAAATACCCGTTAAGATACACGTCCTAAACGTGTTAAAAGTGTTTCTGGCTCTTTATTGAAGCCCTAAGCCTTCGCTTCTGTCCGTTCGATATTAGAGATTCGAAGTTTCTCGCGTTTCCTCGCTCCACGTATCCGCTCCAGCGTATCCACAACTCGGCACTTCCTTCGACTACGATTGCTACCCTCCGATCGCAAAAGATTGTTCATCTCTTTGCGCTATCGAGAATCTTCATCTTTCCTACTAGCTACTGGGCGATACTCACAGTATCTTCAAAATTCAAACATATCATTGAGCTCGTCTTACATCCCCCCATTGATCCACAGCTCGTTTTCAACGTGCCTCGCATGCGGACCGACAGACGATTGTCAAAATGCTTCCGATCGAGGGAAATACCAACGAGAAAGTCTCAGGAAATCCGTCAAAAGCGGCACGACGTATCGTTTCCCTCGATTCCGTGGCATTGTCAACTGGAGTGTCAACGAACAATCGTTGATCGATTTCGACGATGTCGAAACGACGATTTCCGGTGTCGTTTCCGTCTCGATTCGACCGCGTCCCCCGTACGAGGACTTCCTCGATGTAAGTCTAGGCTGGTACCTGTACCACAGGCCTGTGGATTGGCACAGATATCACGTATATGTCCACTTTTTCACCAGAGGTTTTGTCCATGATCTCATAATTCACAGAATCGTACGGCGGAGGCGCGAACAGATGATACGGAGGAGGAGGCGTTTCGGTCATCATCTGTCCATTGTTCATGACCTCTGTTCGTTGGGCGTATGGGGTTGTCAGGGGTCTTCCACCACGACGGCAACACCATTCCGAGCAACTAACGATAAGGAAGAAGGCAACCAATCCACCAAACGAACCGATGTACCAGACGATCGACCATGGGTCCAAAGGATTTTGATCGTCTTCATCATCTGAAACAAATAGAAATCCGTCTGTGAAAGAAAGGGGACAGTAGTAACAGAATGCTGAGGTACTCCAATTTATCATTCCATTACAGTTTGAATACGTATGAAAATTATGAATATTTCTGGGACATCGAGACGAATTGATTCCAGGGAAATCACGAAACACGTAATAACGTGATCGCTAAGATATGGGATGACCCGAAACCTACATACGAGAATTAAAAGCAATAGAGCACGATATACATATGTATGCCCGTATGTAGAACTGAGAAACAGTTATTGGTTTACTCTGTTGACGTCTTTCGTTATGACCGTCTGCAAAGTTAGTTCATAACTATAAACTCTTTGATAATTTACGTTAAACCAATAGTGGGATTGATTTAGTTCAATTATCAACTGTTCACGCGTACTTCTTGTGCAAATGATGAATGGCTAGATACTCGGTGTATATTGATAAGTTCAACCGGAGTAATTTTTTATAAAAATTGAAATTTTCACTTACATGAAGCTAAATATAAATGAAAATTCTTTTGATATGTTTTAGAAACGATTGAAAATGAATCAGGATTGCCAACTCAACGAGTTATTTCAGAACGAGTCTTTTGTAAGCGAAAGAAGGCACCGAATATGGTCACGAGCAACTGGAGAGTATTCGCGCGAGATCCCGCTACGATGATTGAATAAAGATCATCTGGAAAGTTTTCGAGGTATCAGCAACGCGCCTAAAATCGGCGAACGGAACGTCGTACGTGACATTAGTAATTCCGATAACGGAATGATCGCGATTGCTGTTAAATACGTGACACATATACTTTTCTCTCGAGCACCGTTTCGAGACGACACCAGAGATTTATATGCGAAACGAGTGGTTCGTTGTCTGACGGTGTTATTAATTCGATAATACGCACTGTTGGATTAGGCGAGACGCTAATAAAGCATTCTTTATGAAATCAGAATTTCGTTCAACATTACATAGTTGAATGCAACAAACAATTAAAAAATTTTTAATAATGCAGGAGTATCGAAGGGTTAAGAATACAAATTTCTTTTCTTCTGTTTGTTACAGATACTTAAATCATTCCAAAGAGTCGAAGTTCAGTCATGTATGGTTGCACGAAAGTACCCAGTCTCAATAAACGGTGATTAAATCCGATGTCATCCGTTACAATAACCATCGCGCTTTAACAATGTAATGGAACCAGTACGTATACGCTTGACTCCTTTTAACGTAGAGCATAACTATTAATTGATCTATCAAGATAAATGGTTGCTTACCATCAGAGTCGTCCTTCCCTTTGCTCTGCAGGCTTTCTTCTTTCTCATTCGATTCAGACTCGAACTCGATTACGTACACTGTCTGCCCGTCCTCATGATCATCGATCGTCGAATCGTCAGGGTGCTGATGGTTGCTATTAACTTTATGAATCACCTCATTGCTCTCCAATCGTCGTTGCGCGCCAGTGACATCGTAACTCGACACTCCGTGAACTGCAATAAGACACACGTACATGTGGTTAACAAACAAGCTCGTGTAGAAACGGGACCAGAGGTTAATAATTAGAAAACTAAAAGTAATTGCTGGGAGTTGTCGCGAACGTTTTCGTGATGTTCAATCGCGTGAAAACGTGAAATCAACCACGAAGCCATTGAGAGATCATATAAGGTCTAGATAGATAGAGCATGATAATCAGAAGTAATTCCGTCGAAGCTTTAGACAATTTTCTGCAAATTTTGAAAGGTAACAGTACTCATAGAAGTATAATTATTTCTATACTATTTACTTTTTTAATTTCCAACTCTGATATTTTAATATTTGATCTCGTTTGAAAATCTCCAAGTTTTACAGAGTAATTATTCCTCGGAGTAATTGCAGATTTTCCAGCTGGCTGGTCTCTAATGCGCCTGCTCTAATACGACTTGAAGTGCTCAAACTCCTTCGATAATGATAATCCGCACGTACAAAGTTCGCTGTATTACCATAAATGAAAAATTACACAACATCACGGGAACGGATGTACTTCAGATAAAGTCACTTAAGAAGAGTCACGAAACTTGAATGATAGCGGGGGATTTGGTCACCGATCTGGCCGATATCACGTCGCAGAAAACGTTTCACGTGTTACTCGTCTCCAGTGGGGGCAATATATCGCTCAAGATTTGAGTGTTACCTCGACGGCGCCAGATTTGCCCCAATTCGCTAACAAACACGTTACCTTTATCTTGTCATCGGCAAATATTCTCTAAGATCGTGGGATCAAGTATGATTCAAGATCATGGATTCACGTGACCGAAACTGTCGAGCATCCTAGACACTCTCGGAACGTTTTACTATTCTTCTATTATTTAGCACATTTTAAGCGGCTTGAAGAACGAGTGGGTCCTACGTTCGATCTGTGAGTCTGTTAAATTGTTTAATTTTAGTATTTAGAAGTGAAGATTAGCGTCGCAGGTTTCATTTTCTTTAATTTGCGATAAAGATATAACAGTGCTTGTACACAGTATAATATGTAATTACTGGCCATTCGTATCGATAACTTTTATCGCGTCTGCTATCCATGCATACGTGTACGCGCGAAAAGAATCGGAAATCATGTTTAGAATACTCTCGATGCAGGTTTCTTTCGATATTATTAGCTGCAAATATTTATTCTAAAATTCATTTCATTACCAGGTTACATAAGTTCCTTGTCTAATTTCCAACAGTGAATGCATTCATTCATCGCGTTGAAAATATTTGCCAATATTTACGAATTTTGGCTATTTGCAAATTTATTTTTTGTTTGAGCATTATCATTTGGTTTTTGGATTTTCATCAGATAATTCTAGACTGTAGTGTAAAAAGGTAGGACCTCGATTTTAACAGCGAAGAGATTAATAAGATTATCGATCATGTGACCCTCAAATTACAACGAGGCATTTATTTATCTTGTCATTAGAATTGAAAGCGATCCTAATCATTATTGACAAACCACTCTGAAAGTAAAAAAAAGTGTTGTCGTGTCAATATTTCAAAGTGTTCGGTCTTGTAGATAACATTGTTACAAAAAAAAAAGAAAGAAGTTTGCTGTCTTAAAAAAAAAGAGAAGTAATGAAGAACAAGAAAAAGAAATATTTGAGACTACCACATTACCGTGCTTCTCTACAAATTACGTTCTCTAACGTGAAACAGTCACGATATGGTTACGAAATTTTAAATCATTCAAAATGATACTTTGAAATCATCCAGAGACGTTCGCGATCCGTTACTAGTTTTCTTTCTCAAGTGCACGTTCGAGAAAATCTGCAGCAGAGGAGAAAAAGAATGCCTCGTGTCACAAGCTTGATCAGAAATTCGCGTCCACCCTGACACGATTACCTACTATTAATTCCTAGGTCGTTGTTTCGTTAAATCACGCGTCGCTTCATAGCATCGAAAGATGCTGTTAGATGATTCAATCTTGTATATAGTCATCGTTCACCTTATGGAACAGCGAACGGTATTGATTCAGAGAGCCACTTTAAAACGAGTTACCAAGAATTCTGTGTATCGTTGTCTCGTGATTGATTCTGATTTAATCCCACAGGTATGCAATTAAAACGCAAAATGATGGAACCATTAGCTTTAGATGACTCATTGATCAATTTTCGATGGATTACCCTAAGAAGTAACTATTTATAATATTTGCTGGAATACAGTTAATTCAAAGTAATTGGACATGCGAGTAAAGGTAGTCAATAATTGGGTCAAGACAACAACAAAAAGAGGATTAACAAACAGGTAATAAAGGTTGATTAAAAAGAAAAGGAAATGTCAGATTGTATAAGGAAAGACAAGATCTTATTCAAGATCTTCAATTTGCCTCGGCGTATATTGGGGACGATGCAAGTCCTCGCCAATTTCTCGTCAGGTCATCTCCTGTAATCGTATTCCAGAAGGTCGACAGTGATTAAGACAGCATCGTGGTAAACTGTGCATACGTGAAACCGTGGTAAAATCGTTTCGCGTTAAGCGGAGAAAAATACTGTATAAGCGATTCCCCGTAAAACGCGTACGTTTCGTGGATCACGTACACCTTTTTCCCCTCGTAGGGAATGAAGCAGCCTGAATATGGAAAATCCTGGACCGGCCTTTTTCTCTGCTGGTATCGACGTTGGCACAATGAAAGTTACATAAGCCCCACCTTTGTCCGTCACAAAAAAAAGAGGAAGAAATCGAATGAACTCTATTTTTATTGGCCGGCCCGTGCTTGCCCTCGGACGCTTTCACTTAAAGGTAGCTCCATTAAGTTCACGGCGCAAATATGTACACGAAGAGGCAATCAAGGTAAAAATATTTTCGAACCAATGTTATTGCCGTAACATTTGCTGCGTACTTTTGAAAAGTAATTTGTATCTAATATTATTACGATCCTAGAAAATATTTAACATTGCAACATCCTTTTTTAACTTATTTCTTAATTTATCAAGATGAGAAATATTAATTTGTTGCACAATTACCGTACTTTTCTACACTGATATAGTAATTATTGCATAGTGTATTCTGTGTGTTGGATCACTCCGGAAACTTCACTATCGCATTATATACATGTACCAATGGTTCCCAGCCTTTGCATTTACTAAGGTTACACTTCCGATTTACGACTAAACCCGCGGATTCTTTGGGAACCACTGGTGTACATCCACTGCTAGGCATAAACAGTTAAACATGAATCATTTGTTGTGAGAAAGGTGGAATTTTTTGGACAGCTTTACAATCAAGAGATTTCCGAAATGAGATATAACGGGTTAGAGAAGTTGGTACCAAAGGTTTACTCTGCGTATACAATTTAGATAATTGACCTTTGCTTGCCAGTTCTTATCCTAGCCGTATAATTGGAAACGTAATTAATGTAATAATGGTGTCGAACCATCGAACGTCCTGTTACGCGCTAATTTGCTCCTCATTAGTATCGCATTAGCCGTAAACGAGATTTAAATTAAAAATAGAAGAAACCGAGTTGATCGTAAAACTTCTTATTTCAAGTACGAATGTTACGCGAACGTTTAACGATTTTAATAAGAATATTTCTATTTATTTTAGCGAAATGATATGGAATATTTTAATTGGACAAAGGACAGTTGCTGCGTTTTGGGTACCTTAAAAGGGAATATATTGTTCGTAAATATTTCTCCGTTTCTCTTATCTGGTGCTTACGAAAGGCTGCACATCACGACGAATGAATTCGAGGAAGAACAAAGTAGGAACACAAGAGGCTTATTGTAAAATATAATTCATAATTTAAAAAGGAGCCGCTTGGAATACTTCTTCCAATTATTTACGTCACGTAACAATGCCATTTTCTTATCACTCTAAAACGAGCACCGACCTACTTTGTAATGCGTTTGTTTCATAATTGTTAAGAAATACTGCGGCGCTTGCCCTGTATTACCCTGTTCTATCCCGTTGATAAACTTTTCGCTGAAAAGCTCGCGGTGAACTTCGAAACGGAAGTGTCCTTAAAAGTCTCCTCGTTCCAACGTGCTCCTAAAATACCACATACCTGTTGTGTTACCAGAAACTTTTTCTCAGTCATCGGAAATGTTAAATACGTTTTATCATTCACGGGCTGCGTCTCGTATTGTCGATTAGTTCGCTATTTTTTCTCGACGCAGATGAATCGGTCTGTGATCGTCCATTCGTGGCGATATGTAGTGTGGTACAAAAATTACGCAACAGATTTGTTGACTGCTCGCGGAGTCCTTGTTGGCTCTCGGTGTAAAATTGTTTTCCATTGTACTATTTCTGGATGGCTCGAGGAATCGGACATACATTTCCGCGGATGTACGCGCGGTTAATTATCCCGGCTTTGGTTTATTACATGCAACCGCGTCTTCCGATAAAGTTTCATTCGTCGGTGGCAAATATTAGTCACGTTTACGATCCACGAGACTTTCATGGTACGTGCTCTCGTATAGGTTCTCTGACATTCACGTTTTATATAATTTTTATGTTATTAGTAAATTTTCTAATATCTATTCTCTAATTACAGCCATAAGCTTGTCCATTAAATATATGCTACATCGCATCCTTGGATTTTCTGCAGGACGTATTCACAATTTTTTATCTAATCTTAAACGAAGTAGTACAAAATTGTCAAGTACTTAAAAGAGAGAAGCTAACGAGATAGAAAGAAAAAGAAAAATATGGCACAGCTATTCATTAAGAAGCAATTAAATCAGTCGAGAAGATGAGGTAAACAAGTGACGCAATCTTTCAACTTGTACAACCTTATTGGAATTTCTCGATCTTCCAGAAGCCTAGCCTTTTGTCGAAATTTCGGATGGTATTCGTCAACCGAGAAATGACTAATTAGCGGCCACATTAAAGAAAGGTAAAAATCATGAAACAATGATGATATGTCGGATATATTATCATGCAAGTGTTTATCGGGGCTAATTAAAAGTTATATGTTTTCGGCAGATAAAATGTAGGGCTAAAATCGTACGATTATAATCGTAACACGAGATCTTCGATCAGATTGTTTAACAAAATTATTGTTGGTTACTGATAGAACGTAAAATTTCCTAAAATCTAACTAAGATAAACCATACATAAAAAGAAGTAATTTCTGAACTCGACATGCATAGTTACTCAAATGAGTAATTACTGATAATTGTAATACTAATACAATTACGATGCTAGTGTATAGTGTAGAATAGAAAACCTTAGTCACGCATTAGACATTACATAATCCTCTATGCAATATGCATTTGATAATCACCGAATTTAAGGACGATGTATAACGTTTTCTCAAGGATTATTACGCGCTAAGTCTCTTGTTGTTTATAAAATTCATCGATCTGTGCGTTCCATTTTATCTGCTGATGATCTTAATAACCCAAGCTTCATATCGATATGGTAATTAAAATAAAAATATGGGAAATTTGAAGGATTAACTGTCATTCAGATTGGATATATTTAGTCTGTTTTAATCTTCCATCTGATCTCATGAAAGATAAATTTATTCAACTGTCGCCTGAAATTTTTGTTCAAAAGAAACGTATTTCGTATTCAAGTTTTTCGATATGCAACGAGTTTAATACTGCTTTTTCTTTATATCGTCCGTTTATTAATTTAACTAACTGATCTAATCTAAATATTAACCAAAAGTTGATCGAAATGCTGACCATTTAATTTGTTGCCTTATAAGATATATTATATTTATCTATAGATCTTTCTCGATGGAGTATCGTTCGATAGATGTCCCCTTTGAAAGCTATACAATTATCTCGCATCTTTGTTCGAGTAAGAGACCTTCGAACAAACTCTTTTGTTTTTAGGCTGCGTCCAGCCGGTGGAACTTGGCCAGCGACCAACTTTCACGTTCCTCGTGTATTATTATCGGAAGTATTGTTACCGGATCTGAAGTGTGCGGCCATTGTTCGCGTACACGTGAACGAATACAAGAGTCTCTCGCTGGGCTATCGCCGGATGCTGGGCCTCGTAAGGACAACCCTTCGCCGTTTGTTTTCGAAGTAGAGCCCGTGCACGAGATTGAGATAGTTCGCGTTACACTGATCCATATTTCCCAAATATTCGCGGTAAATCTTCCGAATAAATCGAAGCACTATACGATTGACCAAGAAACGAGGAAATACTTCTGAAAATTGTGAGTAGTTGAAATTCTTGACACTTCAATTCCTTTTACTATCTGTCTCACTTAAACGATTGTACCAACAAAAATAACACATCGTTTAATAATGCTTGTAGCTCAGATGACTCATTGATCATCGTCTCATCAATGAGACACATAACGAAAACCTGTTAACCAATCCGCATTTGTCCCTCGTTACCCTATTGCGCAATATGTACATCAGGAGATATTCTACTCTTTGTGCAAGTAGTTCCGGAATTTCAGGGTCAGACGTACCGCTCAGACGACTCTACTTGCTCCTCTCCATATAAAGCGCCGATTCTTACGTTAAGTGATCTTATTTTGTACCAGTTTCTCTTAAGATGCACGCGGCGATCCTCATTCAGCGGCGTCCGAACTTATGAATGTAAAACGCCACGACGTTTATTTATTCAGCGGGCGAACGACTTTGTATTCGGACGGTAATTTTTGCGTAAACGGGGACAGTTGTGTGATGTCGCGGATATAACGTCAATCCACCAGTTATAACGGTTTGCACACGTATGGAATAGGCACGTTAACATTCGCGGATATGCTATAGAAAGTACAGTTTGGTTAGCAAACCGGTCGACCAAAAATTTGGGGAACCAAGATTAAGATAATTCATGGTGATCCTATCTCGGATTGCGGAACGCCAATTAAATCTTGTGATTTAAAGGTGGATTCCGTGCCTCCTATAAAGGTGTCACATTAATACGAGTATCTACTTTATGATTATTACCTATCGATATATTATTGTATTCGACTTCGTTTTTTCCTCCTCTTTCGTAAGGAGAACGGAAAGAAATCTATATAAAGAACTTGGGCAATGTATATGTAAATTAGTTCATAAATAATGCAAGCATTTTTCTTTGAATTCGTGAAAGATTTCTTTGTAATCTTTGATCATCGGTAGTTGCTCCCACAGTTTCATTTGAAATTAAAAATCTCCTCCGTCGTATATATACCTACATCAGGATACACGAGAAACCTGGAAACCCTATTGCTTCGTGTGCGTTAATGGACGAGAAACGAAACCGGGCTAAGAATAGAGGCGAACTAGAAATCGAACGGCGCATTGTGCTGATTAAGGGCGTTCATTACTTCTGTTGTTCCTGCTGGTCTAAAATCGAGACACTTCCAGTAAATCGTGGCTCATTGTCGTTATGAGGGATCAGCGGGTTTTTCCAAGGTAGCCCGTTAGAAGCTTTCAGTGCCAGTTAGGATCGTAATAGGCGAGTTCGTTATCGGATTTCGGTTTTATGCCACAAGGCTGTTTGGTTCCTACTAACATTAAGTACCTTCAAAGTGAACTTGTATATTCTTAATTTGAAAGTGATTTTTCTGTTAGTTTGTATTTGTAGTTGTTGTTCTTACATTCAACAGCGAATTTATTCAAAATTCTATATGAGACTGCAAAACGAATGTACCCTGTCGTCTCAAATGTCTGTTACAGCCGTCATTACTTCGATGACGAACAAAGTATCGTTTATTCCACGCGTTACTTCGAGATTGTCTCTCGAAGACAAAGAAATGAGCTTGCGAGTTGCGCAAAACTCTTTACGCGGAAAACTGGTCATACGAGGACCGAATTAGTGATTAGCGTGAATTCCCTTCGAAGCGTAAATATCTGGTATCTTCGTTGAATATGCAAGAAAAGAAACCAGTCACGATCGCGACGATTACTCATTTTCGTAGATCCGCGTCAAAATCCAGGTAAACACCTCCCGGCAGCATCTCGCGTGATTTACTCTTCGATTAATATTACCGGTGGCGTCGTCGGCGTTAATAATACTCTTGATCAAACAGAAATGATGTTTGAAGAATAATAGTACTGAAACGAGGGAATAGTAAAAAAATTTGCAGCGTGGACGTTGAAGTTTAAAAAAGCTTCGTTCAGTCTGTTAATTAAGCGGAGTTACCTTTGGAAAACTGAACGAATTCCCTTCGCTCGCTCACCGTTCGAGTCTTAACTAATATCGAAAAGATCAAAAGGGCCGAGAGCATCCCTCTCAGCTTCTACTTTTTCCGCCACGCCCCGACAGCTTCGATATTTATTGTTTCTGGCCTGGTTATAGGGGCACACCGGACTCGCCTTAGGCATGCAAGCGCCACATGCAAGCTTTTCTGCAGCTGCAGCAGTTCACCACAATATCCAATCGACACAGCCTGCTGGTGGGTTTAAAAGGGCCACTGGCAGTCTGCCAATAGGGCTGACAGAAAACGACAGGCTCGTTAACGGATAACCGGCGACAATTAAGGTAAACGAATCGATCCAGCCGGGGTATTTAACTACCATCCTGGTCTGCGAACTGGTGCACGTGTAATTAACGTGTAAAATCAAATTCATGTGCTCTCATCGTTTTGTTCCTCCTTTCCTTTTCACTTTTACCTCCTTCTTTTACGCGGGGAACGGGATGATTCACTCGTTCGACTGTTTGCCTTTTTCATAAAGAGTAAATGGAGTGAAACATTGAACTCGTTACCCAGTTATATTTAGCCATACGATTTTTTAAGCAGGCGATAACATTCCTTTTCACTTTCAGCTATGAATTTCGATGGAATGCATTCCGATTGTGTCTTGTGTTTGCGCAATAGAATTGTTCTAGTCGCGTGGAGTGTTTTATCAAGTGGCATGACGCGCGTTTGTGTATTGCGTGTTGATAAAACGTGACATTAGCTTCTTCATGATTTTTCTACGAAGGTAAGAACCTGCGAACTTGTCAAGGTAAAAACTTGCGACAGTTAATAACTGCAAAAATAAATTAGCAGAAGAAACGAATATTTCCATTATTCATAAGAAGTGTAATCTCGCGAGTAAAAGTTGACGAGGTACGTTATAACATGAAAAATGTTTCCAGAAACAGTCAGTCTTTATACTAGAAACTCGAGACGTCCAAAACTACGTATCTAATACGTAATTCCGATGGTTTCACAGCGTAAGATAATATTTTTCTTTAAAGCGGTAACATGCTGAAACAACATTAAGAAAAAAAGCGTCAAGTTTAGAAGTGGAAACTCGTGACATCTCGATTACGCGGCCGTGATTTGCAAGTTTCATATTTTCTCCAAATCTAGCCGAAGTCGGAGCATACCTTTTTCAAACCTTTGCATTTTCTAGCGCCAAGTTCAAAGGAATGCGGTGATACTTCTTACTAAATGCGGAGATACGCAATTCCATTTTTACGTTACCGATAATTTGAATGGTGCTCGATTATTGAGTAATAAAAGTAAGTAACAGTAAATTTTACTCGTTTTACATTTAATTAACCTTTTCTCTCGCGTCTCTCTCAGATTTATTAACGCAAGCAGCTCGGATATGCATTTTCCCGACTTAAAGAACAATTTAAATTTTAAATATACTTCCGTCAGACACGTGTCTTAACAAAAACCATAATTCGCTGCATAATAACATATTATATCAAGGGTTCAATCTAATTTGGTCTTTAATCTTCGTTTTTTCTCCGTTTCATAATTCATATGTATGCCATAATTACACCCAGTATCGATTTATTTTAAACCATCACCTTATCGCACTAAGTAAAGCCAAATATGATTGATGTGGCTGGTCTTTACAAACGTGTCTTTGAGAATAGGAAAAAGCGTTCGTAAGAAATCGAATCGTGCGCTTTTCGCGAAAGTTCATCGATCAAAAGCAAGGTCGGGTACTCACGGGGGAGAATATTGTTTCAGCGAATTAATTCTGTCGTAGCAACTGTAGCTTGGAAAATTTTTAATCACTTTTAATCAATCCCCTTTAATTTCTATGCTTCACACTTCTATCTTGAAACAACTAAAAAGGACACGATTTTCTGTTTTTAACGAACACTGATTGATCGTACTTATCGAGATTGAATGTTGCGCAAAATTAAATTAAAAGATACGACAAGAACGTGTATCAATTGAAGTGGAAATGTTGTCGTTTGGAAAAGAAATTATAACATAAAGTTTCTTTGGAATCCAATTCAACTTCGATAAAGACTGAATTTATGTATGACTTTTAAATCGTACTAGAAAAATTTGTCAAGGCAAATGCGTTCATTAAACATTCAACGATTATTGCACTAGCAGTAGTGGAAGACTGACATTTTCGTAACGATATTCATGAGCTCGTAAGATTGAATAATATCATTGACTGATGAGGATCTCTTACATTGAATAGACCTCTCTAGAAATAGCGATCAAACGTCACTGTGTAGTTGTCTAACTGACATTGTGAAGAACCTCCGTAATTCGACTCTCCGGTTAATTAGTTTTTGATTATACCAAATCAAGCTATCAGCTATTAATATTCCGTGCACGTGTATCTTCAAAACACGAAAATTTTGAAAATGTACAAAGCAACGAAAATATCTCTAAATTTTTACTGAACGTATAATAAAATTGTCTCCTACATAGCATACGTGCAGCAAAATATGACAAAAATATTGGGATGGTGGCAACTGTTCAAACTAAATTCACATCGAGCTGTTTCCATCTGGCTGGTGGTCCGCGAAAGTTAAATCTATCCGTCGAACGAGCTGCGCGTGTGATACCTTTTCAGAATGAAACAGCCCGTTTGTTGATCAGCTTCTCGGCGCGAGCACAGTCTATTTTTAACGGGACTTTTATGAAAGAGAAATCCAATGGTACGTCTGTGTAAAGTTACAACTGTACACTTAGAAAATTCTTACACTTAAAATAGCTTAGAATAATTACTTGATAAATCAAAGAAAACTACGGTGACGAATGACTTATTGGAGGTGAAAATTTAAGTTATTAGCGAACGAAGCGAACATACTAGAAATTCTAACGTAATCGCTATTTTTTTTAAATATGAGCCTAATAAAGCAATATTTCGTCTACCTTTCTAAGTTTCCAATTGTATTCTAAACTACATTTCTGCTAAACGTCTATATACTCCACATAAGTATTAAAGTGTCGAGAAGATTGCCGTTCTAATTGCTTTTTCGTGATCCACCAGCGTTAATAACAATATATGAGAGCACGGACGGCGTAACCGCGCGTCACGAAACTTCGGCCACGTATTCATTCACGAAACCAAATGTTTCCATGTAATTCCGCCGCATTTGAACTCGAGCAGCAACCAAAGCTATTCGTTCACTGTTTACACTTATTTGTCTTATCAAACCACGCGAGAAAGTCACGCCGTTTGCCAGAAGCTTCGACGGAATGAGTTCTTCGTTCCACGCGATCAAATGGAAAACGCGCGCGTCGCCAATAGCGGAAGCTCAACCGCAGGCGGTAGGTGAAAATGCCGGCAATCAACTCGTTGCCGTCGATCATCTATCCAGCATCGCAAATCCCAAGTTATTAGCGAACGTCTGTGCAAAGTTTCTTAAGCACATCGATGAGATTTGTGACACCGTGGTTTTCCATCGTTTGCACTTCGTCGCTCGCGGAACTCACGCACAACAGGTTTAAAATAAAACGGAAAGAAATAAAAAAAAAGAGAAAGAAAAAAGGGGAAAGAGAAATGATCACTTGCCAGTACCTGGAGCAGCGAGGAAAGCCTGATTGGTAGCGATGAGTAACGAGAACACCACGAATAGAGACCAAGCGAGAACGATCATCCTGGATCTTGGTAATCACTGAGAAGTACCGATAGCGGCTCGATCAGCTTGCCAAACTCCGACCCGTCCCGGGTTTCCACTACCGCTAAGATTTCGCGCACCTGACAGTATACACCCAGCTTATATATCCGTAATTGTTCGATAGGTAGGTCAACGCTTGGTGGTCCTCTATTTCTCTCTCTCTCTCTTCTTTTCTATGTATATATATGTATGTATACACGTATGTGTATGTCTATAATATACACGTGAGTCCGCAGGTGTCAGCGTGTACGCGCGTCGAAGGTTTTAATTCGGCGTTGCTAACTCTCGAACACGTTCCTCTCGATGAACCGGGCTACCGAGCACAGTCTCGGCTTCGCCGACTTCTCCGACCAGTTAGCCAGCAGTGAACTGCTCGTGTTCCTGCCTTGGGCATCGTAATATACATAAAGTCGCTAGATAAGCCGCGGCTGACACCCCACCACGAGCCGCCCCGTCGTGGGACGGCCCGTTTCCTCGCTCGCTCGCTCTCGATTCAAATCCTCTTCTCCTCGAAGCCCCCCCGCCATCCGCTTGCCGTCACCTTTCCTCTCCCTCTCTCTCTCTCTCCATCCGTCTCCTTCTCTCCTTCTCTCATTCCCGGTTTCTGTGCCAGCTTATACGAGTACCACGTCTCCGTACACGTGTTCCCGCGGTGCGGATTGCAGTTCGTAGACACCAGCCAGCCAGTGCAAAAACTACCGTTGCGAACGGGTTCCCTGACTGCGCGGGTTTCAACTCTGCTAGAAGTTTTTGAAATACGTATTCAGACATACTTCGAGCCGTTGTTCACGCGTTGACGATGATAACGATGTTACAATGGTCGATTCAGGTGGAGGTTCCGAGAATGTTTGAACTTGGAACTGTAGCCGTGGTTTTGTGGTTGTTGTCTTACTTGATATCGGGCGATGATGCCAAATGGATAATGGTTGTTATATAGGTCAGTACTGTTTTTTTGGTTCTGTTTACTTTTGACACTTTGGCAGAGGATTTCGAGCTCTTGGACTTCAAACTTTATTCGTGGTTTTGGTTCCTTTGATGTTTAGAGATGACGATGATGAAGTAATAGCGTTAGGTCAGTATCGTTGCATTGACTCTATTTATTCGTGATATCAGACTTAAATGGTCGCCTTCGGTATTATTTTAGCTTTGAACTATAATCGTGATTTAGGAGTTTTGGTATTTTCGATGTTAAGTGATGATGTTGGTGATATAATGTGTGCTAGGTCATTATCGTTGTACTTGGTTTTTTCACTTTCCTGACATTCGATTCACGTACAGGTTTTTCGGACTCCTGCACCTTGGACTGTAATCATGATTTTACGGTTTTGGTTCCTTTGGTGTTCAGTTATGAGAATAATAACGACAGGTTTAAAATTTTTTTTCTGATGCACTGGGTATCTTGATTGCCAAAGTATGACTCATGATCGGAGAGAAAATTCTCGGAGTTTCGGAGGATATAGGTGTGGTTTATAGACTGCCATATAATGATTGTTAAAAGCTCACATTCTCTGAAAGAAAATAAAAAGTTTATTAGAACATTATAACAGCAAACGTGTGCACAGCCACGTTGGTTTTCTAATACCAACGTGGTACGAGAAGATTATACCAAGGAAACGTGTACCTGGCACGTAGCGTAAATTTTTTGCGGAAAAACCATGTGACACGTAGTACTATAATTGAATACTATGAAGCGTCTGTAACTACGTTTCTATTCCTCGTCGTAGAATGAACATCGATGAGCAATCTCGTTCCCAAGAAATGACAAACTTATTCGCGAAAGCAATAGGAAATCCTAGAAAATGAGTCAAGTTAAGGAAAAAAGAACGGAAGAGAAAAACAGAATGTTTCAAAGTTGTCACGAGATGCATTCGATTTAAAGAACATGCCTATATAGTAAGTTGAACGATGATGAAATGCAATTTTGTTGAAATGCCATGAAAAATCACTTTTTTTTTAATATCGCATACTTACATAGGCGAAAAAATGGCCTGATTCAGAAACAAATAGATACAAGTTTCCGTACATAAATTGTATCATCTTGAAACTTTGCATTACATAAAGTGCACGATTCTTGATATCTAACCGTGTGGCAATTGATAAAGATCGTGTTCGTCCTCCTAGACTCTAATGTACTACTAAAAAAAGTGGATACATACTTTCAATTAACTTGCAGTCTGAGAGGTAAACCCAATTTTTAAATCACAAGGAACTGTTGTCGATCGACTGATTTATCAGTTCTCTCTTAGTTTGTCTAGTCTATTACGATAGAAGCATATAACCATTAACAGATAATGTATATATGTATATCGTATAATTACTTATCTATATACATCTTGCACAATAATGGACAATGGGTACCTTGAAGATGCTTCGCAGATACTTAGGTGACCGCGCAGTCCACGTTGCCGACCTCTGCTCTGGACACTAACATGCGGCCGCAGGCTACCAAGTGATTATCATAATACCCTCAGCACGCACCCGCAACATCTTCAAGACTTCCTTCTTCCGACGGAATGATAATAACGAATGCTTCAACCAATCCTCACCCCACTCGCCTGGATGATGTAAATCCACTTTCCTTTAAATCACATTAAACGTCTAGTTACCGTCTTTTTCGTGCAATTATACGAATTACGCCATGCTCCTCTACAGAGTCGTCACTATTATACTGTGTATTTTTATGCAACTTCATATTTTTATAAATACAGTTAAAGAAATGGAACCTAAGTGGGGGATTACACCTTTTAGATCGATTATTAAGAAGTATATATTTCTCTGAATGAAAATATGTTCGGTATGTTTCCGTATGTACGCGATTCATATAATATTTCTGAAGTGAACTTATAAATAATTCATATTACCTATGCACTGTGAACTCCTATAAAGTAAAGTGCTATGGATCATTAGAAGTAATTATTCAAACACTTTTAACATTGAATAACAGTAGATTCGTTGCGTGCCGTGTGCCAGCCGATTATTGCCAGACTTATATCGTGCCAAATCTGCTGAATAAATAGGAATCGTAAGATTCATGTTACGTGTCGAAAAAGGAGAAATATTCTGAATTTTGTGAAATACCGTTCCTCAAGGTGTCCATCCATTTTTGCCACTTGCAGCAATGTCGCTAAAAGACGGCTAAATCTAAATGTCGCCGCACGTCGAGCAGCAAACGAGTTGTATTACCATAATCTCATCGCCAGGGCGCAGATTATAGCCGCGTTCCTATCACGTTAATTCCACGTTAAATATTTTCTCCGAGAGTACGGCTTTCCTGAACTTAATCCTTCCTGTACAACGTGTTACCTCGAGTTAATTTGTCCTTGTCGTTTCCTCGATGACGTGTAACAAATATAATCTGTAATTTACGCAATGTGACAATCCAACATTATCAGAGGAGTAAGATGACTACTAACCAATTTCTAAACTTCTAAGAATAATACTAAGAGAATTCATCGTATCTTTTCATCAAGTATTTCATAATGAATTGTTAAGAATTGCTTCATGTTTGATTGCAAAAAAGATGAAGTATAAATTTGTTCAAACTCAACCGTAACTATTATCGCAGTTAATATTAAATCATTATCTATACGATATTATAAGTAATTATTATCCGCAATATTTATTTAACATATTCGTTCAATGTAAACTTAGTATACATGTATAGCAAATAAGTTTTATCGTTGCATCGTTCCAGGTGCATTCAATTTTATTTACAATGTTTGAAGAAACAGACCGTTTCAATAGATCTTTCACAGTCGAACCGCCCGTCATCGGATGAATTCTTTTCTCGCTACCTTTTTATTCTTTCTCCCCACGGTTTTTTTCACTGAACGACAAGCGTCTACCATAATTCTCCCTTTACTAGGCATTACACAAGTGTCACGCGTTGAGGCTAACTTATGTGATACTTGACACACTGCTACTGGTGATAACGAGCCACCTGGAACGAGACTAACGAGCATCTCACGTTTCGTATGATGTACTCTGCCGTTACTAACATAGTACGCGATACGTCCATGTTAGATGAGTCACTGCACACCTCATATTGTCCGGCCACGGCACAGAGGACTTCTTTTTCGCGGAGAGGTCGTCGAATCGCCGCCAATTATTGTGTCTCGATCAGATCCCGATCGTTTGCCGCTGATACGGAGAAATAACGTAACAAATCATGGTATTAAGTCGGCAAAACTGCGTCACAGATCGTAATCCGTTTCCGTAGTCGGCGTCATTGTTGCGAATAGTATTTCTATGTTAATTTTCTTATGCCTACATAATTGAGAAAAATTTGTGAGTTAAGCGCTACCATAATTGCTATTGCACCTAATGTACAGCGATCGATTAAGCGAACGCAGAAGCCACTAATCAAGGTTTACATGTTTAATATAACTGATTATATAGAAGCTGTCGTCACCTGTATATACAATAGAACAGCAACAAAACGTATGTAAAAATTAAAAGTGACTTTGACTTGAAGCCAACGTAAAAAATGCGTAGTCTATAACAAAGGAATGGAGCATCCAGTTCCTCATGTTTGTATATCTTTTTTTAACCTGCGCTAGGAATAAAAGGATACGGAATTATTTAAATGTAACAGAAGTCAGTTATATGCGAAGTTCGTACTATGACGTGAGCTGAACATTTCCATTTAAAGTTTACCAGAAATTTCACGTCTACCATTAATCCTCGTCGTTCCTGGTTGTTCTGCAGAATAATACATTAAATTACTTTTTTCTTTTGCTTTTTAAACACGCCACACATCCTGCAACCGTCAACCAGTATCTTCGAATGGGGTGTATCAATCCAGAAGGAAGATTGTTTTCGTGGCATTTCGCCTCCTGGCAGAGTCAGACCCTCCTTGTCACATTGACTTACGCTCGTTGGACCGTACATTTCAATCCCGCTTCAGAACGTTTTCTCATGTTAATTTCGACGCGGCCCGGTTTTCATCTCGCACAATGCTCACGTATACCATCTAAATCAGTTGTTTGTGGCGTGGCGCGCGAAACACTCTACGTCCTGTATCCCACTCTACACGTCCGATCATTAACAATAACTTATACACCTGTCAAATAAGTTGTTGCGCGTTAACAGTGTACTTTCTGCAAGTGTTACAGGAGAGCGTTTCTTCGTCCCTGTCTCCCATCTCGGTTTTATGTGTTCTTCTTTGGATGTTACGAATGTTCCCATGAGATACCAACGATCCTTTATAGCAATAATTTAGGGACGTTAATTCCGCAATAAATCAGTCCATACGTGTGTGTATTTCACAGAATGAATTCTTTTGAAATTTATTAAGATATGCAAAGCAAAAAGGAAACAGTCTTCGATCGTTCTTAAACAATTCAACTCCATTTCATGGACGGATGTTGATGTTTGCGAACCATTCCACGGGCTCCATTGTACTTCTTTAATTTTATTATTAGATTTCATAGCACGTATGAACGCATAGCAGATGCGAAATGAAAATAGATTCATTGCGTCTCTGTTACCACGGCCTTCGATGCATATTTGCTTACAAGATGTGTTAAACGCATTGTAAACACCGAGTAGTATACGAATAGCTAGTCAAATGGATACCACAATCGGAAAAGAATCAGAATCCGCTTTAGTAGAACTTTACTTGACTGACTGCTCCATTTATCGCAACAAAATTCTCCCGATATTCGATTTGCAGACCTTTCGTTGACCTCCTGCCCTTTGAACAGTTATTAAAGGTTAACGCAATTATAGAAAATTACAAAGATCAAATGAACACGTAAAAAATGGATAAGCAAGTTGAAGTTAATTGTCCGTAGTACCATATTCTATAGTTACCAATTCTCTATTTCCCTCGAAAACTTTTAACGGTTGCCATAAGTACGATCAAAGAACTTCTGTTATATGAATGACTCAATTATGCAAACTGTTTCATTCCTCGATATGCGCGTCCAAATAAAATCTTGCCCAGCTTCGTGTTTATCCAAAAAAGTTAGCCTCTGTTCTGTGCAATCGGCATCGTATCTGGAACGATGATTGAATTAATAATACGTGTCGATCCAACAATAAACGCCGCAACACGAATGAGTCCTATTGACCCCGTTCGAGTTCAGGCAAAAAGTAAGATGAATAACAAAAAATCTTTGATTTTTAATAATATATCCTTAATCTCTCACGAAGAGATTATTGCGTTTTACACTAACTTCTAAACTAACTAAAATTCTAAATTTGATTAAAGAAAGAAGTTGAAAATTTGGTTAGAGAACATTCTTAACACACGGATCTGTTCTGTATTACAAACACGTATAAACGCGTATAAATGTATTGTATATACGCGCGCAACAAATTAATGAACCCGGCCTATTGGAACTTCTCAACAAAAGTCCATATTTTACACAGTGTTATATTTAACACACGTGGATGTTTTGAAACCTACAAAGAATCCATGCGGCGATAGGTATTGAATTTAATGCAACAGCGGCTCACGTTGTGGGAACTCGTTTGCAAATTAATGCGTCGACGTAGGCGAAGACGACATTCTGATCATCCGACGATTCACTTCCTCCGGTAAAATAAGAAGTGCCTAATTAACGCCATACGTGGAACAGAGATAATATTACCCGCACAGAAACTTTCTGATGCAATGGTTAGTCGCTTAATTTTCTTTACAACACAATGTTTGCCATTTGCATCACTGTTATTGTAATTTATTGCACTTTGCATTGGCTTCTACTGTTCGAACGTTGATTATATGGATATATACTCCGATATCCCAAAGATCTATTACATGTACACGAACATTCTGTTATCCAAATAGTATCCCCTGGCATCTTCTCCAAATATGAAGTGATTGCATACAATGTACAGACAATATCTCCCATATTCGTGGAAGAAGTTAAAGTGACGTCCTTCTCGAAAATGTAAGCTACAAACGTAATTCATTTATTCCGTATTCTTTGTCTTATTTCAAGATGCATTGCAACATGAGCGCTCTGCAAGCTTTACTATATGATGTTTGTTTTACATATAAAAAAACTAAGTAATTATTTTTCTTTTGTTACATCATTTGATCATCGAATGTGAAAGTTCGCTATACCTTTTTTCTCTTTTGTGATTTCATAATGTTAGAATCCTGTTGGAAGCTGTGAAACTAGATCCAGAAATTTCCCACGGCGTATGCGATGTTACAAGAAGATCGTTTCATCATCCACTTCACTCTTAACTTGCATGCTTAATGTTCTTCAACTTTACAGTGTAAAACCACAAACTGGGCAAACTGCAGGCAATAGCAGCAAATTTGTAACAGAAATTGCTATAATTCGAAATTATCGCAGCTTATTTATCTGTAACGCAACTACTTATAGCATCAAGATCTGTTTCCCCAATTATTTATATCTTCTGTATCTAAATCCAGCGACGGCTAAAGCAATAGCAAATTGAAAAATATTGATTTATATATAATAATCTATTTTTGATTTGTTAAGAGGCCGTTTCAAACACGCCAATTGATAATACTTGTAATCAGAGATTAATAAAAAAAACAACAATTTTTTAATGTTATCAATGTTACTTGCAGCTGAGATATCAATCGACGCATAAACTGCAAGATGTACATAATTTCACTTGGTCGATACTAATTGTTATTGTCACTTCTGTTGCGTCATTTCTGTCGCTGACCTGAATGTGCGCATTTTCTAGGTACGCTATCGAATTAATGACGCAGAAAGTATATATTCTAAAAATAATAAGTCGCTCGAAATAAGTTTCGCAATCCATCAAAATTCACACTATGTTACGAATCGCTTCATTTTTATCACAACGTGTAGTACAAAAAACTCCTGATACCGTTGTCCACTTCAGCTGTTTAGATAAAAATGAAAATGCTCCACGAATGAGAGCGGGAAATTTCCCCATTGATTTCACGATAACTTTGTCAGAATTTGGTGAAGTAAAGTTTTCAATGATAATAAAAATTATCGTTACAAACGTACAAATATGGAAGCGTTAATTCGTAACATAACGATATCATATGTAAGTACAAACACGTACATGTAACTCTACATAAAGTACGCAATTAATATTGTTTTCGAATGGCAATAAACGCGCAAATTTAGCAAGAATTTTTTATTCCATCAAACAGAACGGAAAAGAATTATATATCAATATGGATAAATTTATCGAAATTCTATTTTTTGAGAACGGTCAACATGGTATTATGCAATATTAATCGATACCTTTGATATCATTTTCAGAACCGTTTTATCTAAGACTATTATTAGACATCGTTCTGCTTAAACAATGATACGATCTGTTAATCACTTTATTCGTTTCTTAATGTCATCGAATATATATAATAACGTATAGAATAAATAGTATACATAAGATCAAAAATACATAATGTATAATAAAAGAGATATATCAATGAGATGAGTAATTAAATTTTCGAACAATAGAAAATTTCAAATACTGACCTTGAAATACGGATAAAAGAATTGGAAACTTGTGTACATATTCATATATCTCTCTCCTTCTGACTTCACAATTACCAATAATTCATTATTTGACATAAACAACTGTGTTTGTTCAGAATTAGCTTCGATCGGAAAGGAAATAGTATATTGTACCTAAATATTAAATAATATTTCCAGGAAATAGTACGAATTGGACCTGTTCGGATAGCAGAATTTTCAGATGATAGAATATTCGTATAATGGCCGCCTGACTAGTTATCGTACTGTATGGTTAACCGTGGCAATAATTAGTAAATAATATACCGTGATCCAACATCCATATACGCGACACAGTTTTATTTTCATCGCAAGAAGGCAAAGTGTAACACGATTGCAGTATTATGACTTTCCAATATCTGCCGATGATCTCGGGCATCAAAGATAGATAATATCGATGGCACGTACTCAGGTCATATACCGTATGTATTGTGACAAACGTGCTTTCTATATTTAGCTTCATTTCATGTTCCGCTGATAAGCCGCTCCCACGAAAGTGGACAGTCGATAACGGCTCGCTGTTTAATGCTTTCCTTTTGTTTGGCGTACAAGGCAAGGCACGCTTGTAAATTCTTTACCCTTAACGAACGATGATCACGCGAAACCTTAAGACGAACGTACCCGGTTCACTTTGCTCGAGCAATCCGGTTGATTCACAACAAATACCGCGTGCGATGGGAACGATGCAAATCACGATCTAAATCGAACACCTTTATCAAATAAGAATCGATATTGTTTTGATTTTGACTTTGCTTTGATTTTGATGGATCGAAAGAGTGAACTGTTGATTCTTACCTTAAGGTAGAACATCATTATCGTATTAATATTACACCGTGGTAATCACTGTGAAATGTTTTTCTCATAGAAACAAGAATTTCAAGAATTCATTAAATATTCTTCGAAACGATAAGACGAAGAAGCAGAAAAACGTATTTCAGCTAAAACAACGACATCATCTTTCGCCGAACCGTATAAAAAAAAAACCCGCTGGAGTTTTTCGAAGTTAACTGACGTATTGTTTACGGTTAGCATTGGCAATTTATGTAGTCCATTTGCATTCTAATTATCTCGTGCAGTAAAATAAGTGGTAAAAGTATTTTTTCATTATTATGTTAATTTAAACTATACATATCGTAATCCATTTATGATTTCTTCTAATAAATTGTTTCTGACCCCCGAGCGATACAACTGCTATGAAATATTCTAAATATATTTTAAAAGAAAGATATATAAAATACAGATCAGACGATGAAAAATAACCAACAATAAGAATATTCCTGATAAGCGATAATTATCTTGATTGCACACTACACCTGCGGAAAAGGATCACGGTTTCTTCTTCTATCACCACTTGAGGCAAGGAAATGATTTTGCACTACCGTACCTCTGATTAGATATAATATATAAATTGCAATCTGACTGATATAGAGTAAATTGAAAAGATTCGACAGATCGCTTTCAATTTTTCACGAATAACGTAAACAAAGACAAAGATAGGAGTCACGTGTTCGCTTTATAAAGTATGAAATCAAGAATTCTGGTAATATGTTCAAGAATGAGGTACATTTCATACAAATATTACTTTATGTACTTACAAGAGCGGTTGCAGAGTGAATAAAAGAGTCTTTCAGCCTGAGAGTCTCACGGATACGATCAGCTATATCAGAGCCTGGAGGCAAGAATAATTATCATGATTAATATGATTCCTAATAACTATTCTAGATATGTTAGAACTTTCACGTAGCCTCTCGTTTCTTGGACATTACATATCCGAGAAACTGATGTAAAAGCTAGTATGTCATTCGCGAAATAAGTTTGCAAGAAAAAGGTAACAAACACTTATTGATAATATACCAGACTAAATAGTCGAGCGTGAATCACGGCAGCAAAAGTGTAATTAAATTTCCAAAGATAATGCAATAAAAATCTTCATCAATAGTTTGCAAAGCATGTGAGTTAAGCTTTAATAAATTATTAGATTATATTATTAATAAATGATATCAAAACAATGTTCAAACGCATTAAAGATATATATATGTATGGGATACTGAGCGTGTTTAAATATTGGGAGAATATCAATTTCGCAAATAATATGGTGGTAATAAATTTTACTTTATCAGCAAACATTTGTTGCCTGCGTTCGTGTGCATTGTTTACCTTTTATTATCTTTCCATGCCGTAAATCTAGCGTATTCAAAATATTTGCTTCGTTCTAGATGCATTTCAGTAAGTAAAAAATCCTCCTATAATAAATTGTATTATCATCATTAAAACCTTCCCTTAATGTAATAATTATAACTGTTATTTAAAATTGTCTATCATTCTAGTGCCTATATAATTATCTCTAAAGATTACTATTTTAGATCAATTTAAACCAAACAAACCTATGGCATCCATTTGACTATTTGTTATACAATTTGCTGCTATAGCAAGAAAATTGATTTTGTTATTTCGATACCTTCTGTGCCAAAGACACATGGACATAGGGATGGATCCTTGCGTAGTCACCTCCTCGTCGGTGGATTTGGGTATTTGATAATGTTTTCGAGAGATTAATTCATTTCTCGAAGACGATATGCTAAGGACTACGTACTACACTTAAGTTATTTGCCATTCTCTTAATATTTTCTGAACTCTTTGCAAGACTCTGCAACTTTACATAGGGCAGAAATAATAATTACTGTCATTTCACTAGTTTTATTGTAACTTATTATATATTTCATTCATTTTATTGTAATTGATTGTATATTTTATTGTAATAAGTTGTATATTCTATTAGTTTTATTTCAATTTCTTGTATATTTCGCGCTTTAGAGGTAAGAGAGAGAAAGATATATAATAAAGCTACAAGAAGGAGTGAGACAACTGTTACCGACCCTACTCTAGAACCCGTGGCGCCATCTCTGTGAAAAGTGCTCAAACTGGTCGCACAGCGTTATCGACAGCGAAGTGAACTACTCAAGAACTACTAGCGCCATCTCTGGGTAAAGTAGTGAAACTAATTACCGACTAGTTTCAGCACTTCTCCGAGAGATGGCGCTAGTGCTTCAGTAGTTCACTTCGCTGTCGATAATGCTGAGCGACCAGTTTGAGCACTTTTCACAGAGATGGCGCCACGGGTTCTAAAGTATAGTCAGTAGCATCTGTCTCACTCTTTCTTATAGCTTTCTCATATATCTTTCTCTCTCTCTTACCTCTAAAGCGGGAAATATACAAGAAATTGAAATACAATTACTAAAGTATGCAATTTATTACAATGGAATTAATGAAATATACAATAAATTGTAGTAAAACTATTGGAATATAAAAGAAATTACGATAAAACTTAAGTTTTATATAACACAAATAGTTATAATATAATATTTCTTCTATCTGTCGGTGCAATTAAATAATTTAAGGTATGTTTACATAAAAAATATGACAATTCACCTAAAAATAATGAATACCGATACAAAATTAATATAATTGAAAATCCACTACAAAAGAGAACTTATTGTTGTACGTCTGTTTTGGCAAAGTCAAAAGGTAAATAAAAATGATTAATCGACTATTATTATATCCTAAATTTTGTCTGAAAAATAAAATTTATGTTTAAATTATTTCTTATCTATTCGCAACATTTACAAAATTAGATTAAATGTATGCTAGCGTCATCTATGAACTCTATCTAGAATTAGTACTGCATGCGTAAGTAATTCTAGCATTCTGGCCATTGTATGAAGCGGAAATTTTGTTGTGTACCTCCTTAAATTAGAAGCTCAGTATTTTCCATGTAAACGTCCTTTTATGATTCAGCAAAATAATTGGTAGTGTATGCCATCTTATAATGTCGTTAACGTTGAGATTGGTAAAGAAACGAAATTTGGTCCTCTGCTGAATATTTTACACGTTGCGTCGAATGTGCTGTGAAGTGTGCGAACAATTCTTGTGTGATATCCCAAGAATAATTCTTATCCGTAGATACGTGAAATAAAATCAAGGCAAACTCTGGCGAAGTTTTCGCGGACAACTTGCTGTCAGATTTCGACGCTGCACGATGGATTCCATTCCCAGAACACACGAAGGTTTGTTTGTTGTGTTTGAATTTTCCATTTTAATCATTTCGACCTTATTATGCGCTCCTTTAATTAAACTAGCTAAATAAACATTTTTAATTATTTGTTAAATTACTTTGGTGTATATATCAAACACTGAATTACATTTATCCCAATATAGTTAAGATTAAACTGACTGAAAATAAGCTGACAAAAAATACACTAATAAGTTTAATATCTTATACTTTGTATTTTACTTGCATATCAGGAATTATATTATTAGCTAAAAATTCAAATTACTCTTATACAAATGTATATAGTACATATAAAAGAAGTTTTGTGTAGTAAACATGTAAAAGAAGTTTTCTTGATTTATCGTGCGATACAAGTTATTCACTTCTAGATATTGAAGCACAAATAAGGGAGATACAGTCAAAGAAAAAGGAGATTCAGAATGCGTCAGCTGAGAAAGATCAAGTTGGGTTAGGAAAGACTGGTTTTTACGATCAAGATATTTACGATGGAAGTAATAATAAATACGAAGGATACGTTACGTCAATAGCAGCCAACGATGAAATTGAGGTAATTTCATGTTTATTGGGCTAATAAATAGATGTTAAATATATCACTTTTTGTTTAAGGATGAAGATTATGAACCAACAACTTTTAGCACCAACAAGAGACCAGGATATACTGCACCAGCAGCATTACTCAATGATGTTGCACAGGTACACTATTTCATGAATTATTATTTGTAACATCTTGGTATCGATAATTTAAGTTTTATAATACTTAATTTTCTTACTGTTTAGAGTGAAAAAGATTATGATCCATTTGCGGATAGACGTCGACCCACCATAGCTGACAGGGAAGATGAATATAGGCAAAAAAGGCGAAGAATGATTATATCACCTGAGCGTGTAGATCCTTTTGCAGAAGGTTGGTATTTCTTTCTTTATAAATTAAAAAATTTGAAAACGAATCAGGTAATTAGATATTAAGTGTTTTTATGCATTATTATTCTTGTTAATATTTTGACGCAATGTAATAGATTAAAAAAACTTTGCTATTTGTTTTCCTTATATATTATATAAATACAATAAATTTTGTCTTACTCTTATCTTAATTTACATTATGGCATATTGTTTTCAACTATTTCTACAGTTTTCGTGTTAAATGTATGTAATTATATTGCAACAAAATATACACACAATAAAGCTTCTATCACTACAATTTATAATAAAATGAAATCACCTTAAATATGCTTTAGCATATAATTAAAAGTCAACTTGATATTTTTATCTGATGAAGATTAAATTTTATTTAATATATATTATACATATTATGTCTAATGAGATGGGAAAATAAGTCAAGTTGACTTCTTTTGCATCAGTTCATGATATTCTATACTTGATTGCAAATTCAGATTGTACAAAATTTCAATAATTCAATACCAATACCATTATAGTTTCTATTCTTTATTTTATTACATTTCTACCTTTATTAAAAATAAATATACAAAATATAAACGAGTAACTATTACATCAAATTTACCTAAAATAGTTATGTTCTTTAATTCTCCAAATAATTAGTAAAATAACTTGAATTTTTTTAAAAATGTAAATTATGTTAAAAATTATACATAACACAATTTAACTCATTTATCATACATCTTAGATATAAATTAACTAAATGTTTCATAAAATAAAGTGTCTCCATCAAATCACATTAAATTTTATATTCCTTAGATAAACCTATATGTACATATTCAAAGAAAACACTAAGTATGAAAATACTACAGCAAGCAAAATCTATGTTTAATGTCACAAAACTTTAGTGTAATCAATCTGTATAGTCAATGTTTAATTGTTAGTGAATACTCATTAAGTGAATACATTTTTTTTGCTGTGGTATTACCAGCTATAATAATTGAGGCGAACATAATTAGTTTTCAAAAAATAAAATTATTGAAATTGAACTTAGAGTTTCTCAAACTAAATAATTGAATATCATTAGTTCATTAATGAGATATTGTTATTCTTAAATAAGTTAAGGTATAAATTATACGATGCCTATATAATTTTTATTAAACATAAGTGAAAAATATGATTTAAATAATCACCTCAGTTGTTCATAGTTAATAGATTTAAGATTTCTTTGTGCCTAGATATTTGAAGCGTTAAGAAATAAATAATACTGGCTTGAATGAAGAGAGTGAATGTGATTCTTTCAAATACATACTAATGTATACATTTTTTTCCAATCTTAGTGACGGTCTGCACATTTGGAATCATCTGCTTACCGAGGATACTATGTCGAAGGTTAAGCGAGATTGAATTGTCACAGAGCATTACAGTCACGTCGTATAAGTGATACAATGAGACTTTTCTTTTTTTATTGAATTATTGTTTCATAAATTTTAACGCGGCATTCTTTCTTCTTAGATTATTTTTGTTTACCATTTTAATTTCTCTTCTTTTACACGCCTAGTATGTGTGGACTGCTTAATTCTCATTGTATCAGACATTTCTCGAGAGAACGTAAATATTGAAAAAATAGTATGAGTGGTCGGTGTGCAAATATTATTAATAACAAGAATGAGTTGATTTTTAGATGGCTAAAGTATTTTTCGATGTGGAAGACATGAGCAGGACAGTGCTCCCTATGGCACCAAATTTTCACGTACGTATGCTATATGCCACCTACTGCTGCAGCTCTCTCAAACCCGTTGATCAATTAACGCGATCTTTTACTTACAATTTATTCTTATATTTCATCTTTGTAAAAACCTGTTTGTTAATTCGATGGTATATGCAACGTGGAAACGAGAGTGAATTCAGTAGTTTACTTAGAATATACCTAAATATTCTAAGGGCATTTTAACAATAAATATCATTATAAAATGGCTAGGTATGTTCAGAAGTTTTTGAAAGTTTAAGCATACGTTGAACAAATGTCTAATAGTTACGCTTTGCGTGACTTTTGGTTCCTGATTACAGGTGGTAAGACGCCAGACATCGGTTCTAGGACGTATACCGAGATTATGCGCGAACAGTTACTCAAAGGAGAAGAAACCGAGGTACGCGACCAGTTACTCTTGATATAAATAATTTTGTAGTATATACAAATATTTCTACAATATTTATCTTTACAGTTAAGAAAGAAACTGGCAGAGAAAGCCAAAGAGGGAACATTAAAAGCAAACGGTGAACCTAAACCTGCACCTAAAAAAAGAGGTCGTTGGGATCAAACGGATGATGCTCCAACACCTAAAAAACCAAGCGGTACTACTGCAACGCCAACATCTTGGGATAACGCAGATGTAAATACATAAGTATTTGATAAATGAAATTAGTTTTGAAATAAGAAAGACACCAAATAAAAATTTTCATTTCTAAAATGTTATCAGGTAACACCAGCTGCAATTAGGTGGGACGAAACACCTGGGCATGGTAAAGGTGGAGAAACCCCTGGTGCTACACCAGGTGTAAGTACAAGAATGTGGGATGCCACTCCCGGACATGCAACACCAGGCGCAGCTACTCCTGGCAGAGAAACTCCATCTCATGAAAAAACTGTTTCCAGTCGTAGAAATCGTTGGGATGAAACACCGAAAACTGAACGCGGTATAAATGTATATTATAATTCTATTAACCAATTGAAATGCTTGGAAACAAGGTATACTTTGATAGTAGATGAACTTTCACAATGTTCCACTCTTTACAAAAAACATAGTGTGATATAGATATCAAAATGCATATTAATATATAATATTATACATTCCTTATTTTAATTAATAAATACCTTCTTAATTGATAGAAACGCCTGGTCATAGTAGTGGGTGGGCAGAGACTCCAAGGACGGATCGGGTTGCGGGAGATTTAATACAAGAAACACCAACACCGTCAGCCAGCAAACGTCGAAGTCGATGGGATGAAACGCCTTCGAATCAGACGCCTGGATCCATGACACCGCAAACACCAGCAACTCCTCTCACAACGCCCCATCAAACATCAATTTTAACACCCAGCGGTGTAACGCCAACTGGGCCCAAAGCTATGGGACTAGCTACTCCGACACCAGGGCATTTAATGTCAATGACACCGGAACAGCTTCAAGCATATCGCTGGGAACGAGAAATCGACGAGAGGAATAGGCCACTTTCAGACGATGAATTGGATGCTTTGTTCCCACCCGGATACAAAGTTTTGCAACCTCCTGCAGGTAAAATCTGGAAATATTGTATATTTTGAATTTTTTACCCACTCTGCTACAGAATTATAAACAGAATTGCAAATGTACAATGTTCTCTGATATTCTTTTACCATTACTTTTATCTTTGTTTAATATAGGATACATTCCAATTCGAACACCTGCGAGGAAACTTACTGCAACACCAACACCGATTGCGGGCACGCCGCAGGGATTCTTCATTCAAACCGAGGATAAGACCGCAAAATTTGTAGACAATCAACCGAAAGGGAACTTGCCTTTCATGAAACCGGAAGACGCACAATATTTTGATAAATTGTTGGTCGATGTTGATGAAGAGACACTTAGTCCAGAAGAGCAAAAAGAGAGGAAAATCATGAAGTTATTATTGAAAATAAAAAATGGCACACCGCCAATGAGGAAAGCTGCTTTGCGACAAATTACAGATAAAGCAAGAGAATTTGGTGCGGGCCCATTGTTCAATCAGATACTCCCCCTTCTCATGTCTCCAACGTTGGAAGATCAAGAGCGTCATCTTCTTGTAAAAGTTATCGATCGTATTCTTTACAAACTTGATGATTTGGTCAGACCTTATGTACATAAGGTAAATTTATAAATATTTGAAAAATACTTTTCTGTAGAATATTGTTTTTTACTGATCTTAACATACAATATATTTTTAGATTTTGGTCGTAATTGAACCTTTGCTCATTGATGAAGACTACTATGCTCGTGTAGAAGGAAGAGAAATTATCTCTAATCTGGCAAAAGCTGCTGGTTTAGCAACGATGATTTCTACAATGAGACCAGATATTGATAATATCGATGAATACGTTCGTAACACTACAGCCAGAGCGTTCGCAGTAGTTGCATCGGCGTTAGGAATCCCTTCTTTACTTCCGTTTCTTAAAGCTGTGTGTCGCAGTAAAAAATCATGGCAGGCTCGTCATACGGGTATTAAAATTGTACAACAAATCGCTATCCTTATGGGATGCGCTATATTACCACATCTGAAGAGTTTAGTCGAAATCATAGAACACGGTAATTAGTATTCTGCAACTTGATAACTCGAAAATAGTCATATGAAGTATTTTTACACAAATATTTCGAGAAATTCGAATTAATTTAGAAATTAATCTAACGAATTATCAATTGATTTTCAGGTCTGGTTGATGAACAACAAAAAGTTCGTACTATTACTGCTTTAGCTATTGCTGCTTTGGCTGAGGCAGCCACACCTTATGGTATCGAAAGTTTCGATTCTGTATTGAAACCACTTTGGAAGGGTATCCGTACGCATAGAGGAAAAGGTCTTGCTGCGTTCTTAAAAGCTATTGGTTATTTGATTCCACTTATGGACGCTGAATACGCTAATTACTATACTCGTGAAGTAATGTTAATCCTCATTCGTGAATTCCAGTCGCCTGATGAAGAGATGAAGAAAATCGTTTTAAAAGTAAACCATCCTTCAACAATAATTAAGCTAATAAAATGAAACTTTATAAATCTTTGTGCACCTTTAAATAAGTATTAATAAGTAAATAATTGTTTTTAATAGGTGGTGAAACAATGTTGTGGAACGGATGGTGTAGAAGCGCAATACATTAAGGATGAAATTTTGCCTCATTTTTTCAAACATTTCTGGAATCATCGAATGGCTTTAGATCGTAGAAATTATAGACAAGTATGTATCGCATATAGTATTAATCGTAGTAAACGATGATCACGATGATAGATTTTATTAATTTTGCTGAAATTTGTGATTATACAGCTCGTGGATACAACAGTAGAAATTGCAAATAAAGTTGGTGCGTCAGAAATTATTAACCGCGTGGTAGATGATTTAAAGGATGAAAATGAACAATACAGAAAAATGGTTATGGAAACTATTGAAAAAATAATGGGTAATCTGGGAGCCGCGGATGTCGATTCTCGTTTGGAAGAGCAGCTTATCGATGGTATTTTATATGCCTTTCAAGAACAAACAACAGAGGTTTGTAATCTTTATAAAATTGTGTTAATTAAAATTATACCTCTTTAACTATGAATATTTTGTTATGCAGGATGTTGTAATGTTAAATGGTTTCGGCACTATCGTGAATACATTGGGAAAAAGGGTGAAAGCGTATCTTCCACAAATATGTGGAACAATATTATGGAGATTGAATAATAAATCTGCAAAAGTGAGACAACAAGCTGCAGATTTAATATCTCGAATTGCGGTTGTTATGAAAACTTGCCAAGAGGTGAATATACGACTTTTATTGATGTAAAGTTATTAAAAAATTAATTTCTATTTCGTCTATAGGAAAAACTAATGGGCCATTTAGGTGTTGTTCTGTATGAATATTTGGGTGAAGAATATCCTGAAGTATTGGGTAGCATTTTAGGCGCATTGAAAGCCATTGTTAATGTTATAGGAATGACAAAAATGACACCACCCATTAAAGATTTATTGCCGCGACTTACTCCAATTCTAAAGAATAGACATGAAAAGGTAAGTATCATTTAGAAATAATGAATGAACTCAATACTTATTTTCACCATATAAGAATAAAAACACAGATGAAGGTACGTCATTTCTAATAAAATTATTACTTTTTTAGGTGCAAGAAAATTGCATTGATCTCGTAGGCAGAATTGCAGACAGAGGACCTGAGTACGTATCTGCTAGGGAATGGATGAGAATATGTTTCGAACTTTTGGAATTACTCAAAGCTCACAAAAAGGCGATCAGAAGAGCAACAGTAAACACATTCGGTTATATTGCTAAAGCCATAGGGTAATTATAAACTAAACTACAAATACAATTTTTTTACCTATTACAGCAAAGTTGTATCTAGACTTTTATCTTCTATTATACAGGCCTCATGATGTATTAGCAACTCTGTTGAACAACTTAAAAGTACAAGAACGTCAAAATCGTGTATGCACTACAGTAGCTATAGCTATCGTAGCTGAAACCTGCAGTCCTTTCACAGTACTACCTGCTTTAATGAACGAATATAGAGTACCGGAATTGAATGTACAAAATGGTGTACTAAAATCTTTATCATTTTTATTCGAATATATCGGTGAAATGGGAAAAGATTACATTTACGCTGTTAGTCCTCTACTAGAAGATGCGCTTATGGACAGGTAAGAAAATAATTTGAACAGAAACTAGTTCCCTCTGTGAAAAATAATAATATAATAACTCAGTACACTAATAAAGCAATTTAATTAGACATTCTTATTGCGTTACAGAGACTTAGTGCATAGGCAAACCGCATGTGCTGCCATTAAACACATGGCATTAGGTGTTTATGGATTTGGATGCGAAGATGCATTGATACATTTATTAAATCACGTATGGCCCAACGTTTTCGAAACTTCTCCACATTTAGTACAAGCATTCATGGACGCTGTGGATGGTTTACGTGTCGCTCTTGGACCAATTAAAATATTGCAGTACACCTTACAGGTATGTAATTTCATACATTGTACATGTTGGTATTGTAGGAATTTTTGTATTTGAGTTCATATAATTCAGTGCTATGTAGACTAACTATGGAGTTTAGAAAGTAGGGCTGTTACTTTTACATTTTCCTTGTTCTTTTATTACGATGTATGCACTACTTATCTTCTTTGAAACTATTTCAGTCTTAGTATGTGACAACATATGAAAAAGGGCTCAGTGTAATAGAACTCGTGAATAGTAGGGACGCTGATTTCTTTTGTAAATATCAGTTTTGTTGATATTTTTAAAAATCGATTTAACATTAGTCTTCCTGGTATACCAACGTAATATTATTATATTAGTTTATAATTTACAGTTTAATACAATTTTTTAAACCGCAGGGATTATTCCACCCAGCACGGAAGGTACGAGATGTATATTGGAAAATTTACAACTCTCTTTATATAGGTGGACAAGATGCTCTTGTAGCAGGTTATCCGCGAATCATGAATGATCCAAAGAATCAATATATTAGGTACGAATTGGACTATGTTTTGTAATGACTCTAGGTATATATAAAAGATGTGTACCATACGTTTATATAATCTTCGCAAAGGTTAGACATCATTCGTTTATTATTGTTTATAAATCAGCTGAAATAGTTCTATGTTACATGACGCAATAAGATATAGGTACTACAGCCAACTCTTTTGCTATTTATTTCTTGGACTTCTTTAAACGAATTATACATAAATTCTCTAAAATTGAAGATACTGATTCTAAATACAGACTCATTTAAAAACAAAATATGTCAGTTACCTTATACAAATAAAGTGTTTCGTATTCTAAGCGGTATCGAGTTTATTTTTCAAAGACATCGTTTAGTCATTTCCTTAAATTTAAAGTATATTTTCTTTTGTTGTTTGCAATATTAGGAAAGTCGGTATTTGTATATTTACATAAAAATAAAGCAAACCTAGCTATATCGTTCGTAAAAACGATATCATAACAAAAAAGAAAGCATTAATTTCTTAAAATTTTATTTTTGAAACTTAATTTCTTAACAACTAAATAAAACTAGTGGCAATGTATGTATGTTTAAATATTTATTTGTAATTTCCAAGATAGTTTAATATTTTATAGCGTGTATCGTGTAAAACGTCCACATACTGAACTTATTTATACACATTACAATTTTCAAATATCATTGGAGAGTACAATCGTGTTTGTTTTATATACTATTTGTATTTCTTTTTTTGCTTTTTTTATTAAACATTTATTGTAATATTTTTTGTATAAAAATTGCGTGTGAAATGTCTGTATCTCCAAATAGACTTTTCCCTTTTAGAGTAGCATAAAGTATATGTGTATTAATGTATACAGGCATACATAACATTGTATTTATGATATACCTTGATTATTTATGAATTCAATGCAATTCCTTTAGTTCCGGTATTAACAAAGGTGTGATACGTATTACTATTGTACTTATACTTTCAAGTTGGAAATCAAGCGAAATTTAAAAATTAAGCTCTTATATTCGTTAACATATCTGAATTACAATATAAAAGCCATTTATCCCTAATAGCACTTCGATAACGTATACGTACATATCCGTAAATTGTTACAACAGTATATAACAAATACATATCGTCTACAAATATAATAGAATAAGTAAACTAAACTAAATTTCTCCCTTATGCTTACTTCATAGAGAAAATAATTGAGAAAGAAGTAAAACACTAAAGATTCGAACTGTTTATATAATTGTAACAAAAAGCATATTAGTTAAAGTATTTCACAATTGGTATAATATCAAGGATATAATTAAAACATTATAATTGAATGTAACAAACAAATGTGTTAACTAATTTCTGACACGCTCCAACGATATCATTTTAATGAATTCCGAACATCTGTTCTTAGCGAATAAAGTATTTAGGAGCACAATTTTTACGAAGCGTATAATATTTTACATTCAGTAAAATAATCAATTCACTTATACAGTTAGAAATAAAAAGTCTATGTATAAAAAAAAAGAGTAGCAACGCAAATCAACACAGATTTTTGTTACACCTCAATTATTTCGTAATATTATTTTATATGAATCATTTGTTAAACAAAACTTTGGTATACGAAATGTGTAGTATTAATAGATGTGGTAGAAACTTCTTGGTGTACATTGATAACATAAAGAGCAGCTGATTATAGAATCACATTGACACAGTATATACAATTGAAAATCATTTATCAATATCGTAAAAATCATTTCCAAGCTAAGTACTTATTATTAACGTCTATGAATTTGCAAGAGCAATGTGTATAATATAACGAGTTAAAAACTTATTAATTTTTTCAAACATACTTATCATTTACTTGCATGTTTCATATAATTTCAAGATTTATTTTTAGAATTTTAAAAACGATCTCCACATACAAATTTTGTGACATATAAAAGGAATGCATCTCGACTTTTAATTCCAATGCAGCACCACACAGGCACATATTTAAAACGTAAACTCAACTGCAATAATAAAACATCAAACTACCATAAATGTTATTACCAAAAAAGAAAAAAAGTATATATATAATGGTTTCTTAAGCTACAAATATTACATGTGACTGTATAAAACGTGACCTCACAATTTATAAGATTACACGATTATAAAAAAATTAATTAAAGCGATAATATCAGTAAATATTAAGTATTTGTTATTTCTTATATCAGCAAAAATGGATAAGTAACGTACATTACGTACGCGATTCTTGATGAGAACTAAATATATATCCCACTTTTGTTGTTTTTACACTATGGAGATTTCGTTCCACGCATACTACATGCAAATATGTTTTCCATTTATCTCTCGTTGTAGTGTAATAAAATTTACAATAGAATATCATATTTTGTATTCTCGATATAACTTTGGTAAATGACTATAGAGAATGTGAAGGCTTTCAGTCACTTCTATAACTAACAAAATTTTCTTGTTTACGCTAATAATTATTTAAAATATATGGAAGTCAGTTTCAGCTACTTTCATTAGTAAATGCATGTAATAAACCCTTTTTTGGAAATCAGTGTACGTGAATTTAGTATATATATCGAGGGTACAGAAAATAGCACTGTACTGTTATGGAACATTTCTCTTTTTTTCTCAAATCCTGTTGCATCTTATGTTCGTTAAAAAACCAAAAAAAAATGTTGTCAATGATACTGTTAAAATTGTGATTTATAAAAAAATACATTTTAGATTAATATACGCTTGATCATGTTTCGTATATACGGCGCAAAAGAAGATAGTCAATGAACATATGTTTCTCGTTTGATATCATGTTTACGTTTAAGAAATCTTAAATAGATGCTGCAAATATTGTTATGAAATTTATAGGGGAACGCGTGTGATTAAAGTGATATAAAATATGCTCAACATATCATGTAAAACTTGTCATTTTCAAAAGGGAAATTTCGATCAAAAAGGTGCAACGATTGCCGCTGCTTCACCTCTACTTCTCGGCAACGAAGCACATTCATGCCACTTGTTTAAATGGGGATCATAACATTCAACGGTAGAAATAGTAATCTGTGTACGATAAAAATTAATTTCCTGAGACTGATCACCTCCTATTACATAAAGTCGGCTATCAGCCGCAGCGACAGCCGGATATGATCTGCCCATATTCATAGATGCAACAGTACTCCATTTGTTCTGAAATGCAACAATATTATAAGACATAACAATTCAAACGGAATTATAACAAATTAAAAAATGACCCACCTTTTCGAATGAATATCGTTCGACGGATGTCAACACTTCTTGATGTTTATTAGTACCGCCAACAACGTAAATATATCCGTCCAGAATAGTGATCCCCATTTGTGAGCGCGGTGTAAGCATTTCAGCTAAACGAGTCCACTCTCTTGTTACTGGATTATAACTCATCACATCTTTGCGATGCCTGCTATTACGCGTACAACCACCGACTACGTATATTAATCCTAAACAACACACAATTACAATGGTAATAAGAAGCATTAATATGCCATTGCACATACTTATTCTATTATTAGTATCACTCAGGTAGCACATTCTTATGTAACTATATAAAATTGAATGTAAAACCTAATAGAAAGTGTTCCACTAGTTGCCACTGAAAACTTGAAAATCTTATTATCCAAATTAAATTAATTTACCTTCATAAGCAACCACTCCCATGCTAAAACGGGGTTCAAGAAGTTGTCCATCAAGTGTCCAAGTATTAGTTATTGGATCATATATTTCTATTGATCCGCCAATATCTTCACCCACCCAACCGCCAAATGCATACAAGTTATTATCCAAGGCACAAAGTCCGAATTCACATCTGGGTACTTCCATACAAGCAATCGGAGTCCATACGTCGTCACATGGATCATAACATTCACAATTGGCAATAATACATGACTCAAGTTCTCCACCAACGACGTAAACTTTACCATCTAGCAATGCGACTCCCGGTAGTATTCGTCCTATACTTATCGGTGCTACTTCGCTCCACTGGCTGAAATAACGATTGCAATTTAATCATTTCTAATCTGCAAAAAATTAATATTAACGTGTACTCCAACTGATAAACAAATGTACCCTGTAAATATGTCATATTTTTCGATCGTTTCATAAGTACTTTCAGCAGCTCTACCCCAACTGTCTGCTGAATGTTCACGACGTGATCCACCGATCACTAAAATGTTTTTCTTAGCGCAGAGTCTCGGTTGTGCGTGAAGAGGCACAAGACATCCTTTATTTGATACTAAGTCCTTTTGTATAGATCTTAATGCAACAATAAGACTCGCGTCTTTACATTCCAAAATAACGCGTTCCAATCTCGCTAATGAACACAGCCGTAAACGTATATGACTTAATATTTCGAATACATAACATCTTCTTGTTGGTATATCATGAACGATCCAATTATACGCCGCTTGGAAGACCTAATAATATGTATCGAAAAATATCAAAAATATATATAAACAGCACATATAAAATTACCAACCTGGAATTCAGTATCAATATGAATATAATCGCTACTGAGAAACTGAATAAGATGTTCTTTCGGCAGATCCAAAAATTCTTCTTCTTGGGACACTTGAGGAAAATTGACTTGTATAAAGCGTAGGGCAGTCTCCAAAAGATCTGATCTGTTATGTGCTTCTGCAAATCTATTTAATGCAATTATTCAGGAAAACTGTTCTATACGAGTCTTGTTATATTTAGTAAACATATAATTTGAAGAACTTCTGCTTCAGTCTTATTGGGCTCACCTATAAATCCCAAGGGCATTAGAGTAGTGAAGTTGCTGTTTCAAATAGTTAATGCAACCAAACACTACTTCATCCAACTCTAGCATATCAGCAGCTGCAAATAATTCTTGCACATTGTCCTGGGTAATATTAACATTCCCAGTATAAATGAAATCCACCAAGAGAGAAAGAATGTTAGCCGATACCGAATGAATCTCTACTAATTCCTGTTGTTCTTCGACCAAACCACCGGTGAACATAGCATTAAAATACACGCTCCCAGCCGCCAGGACTGATCTGTGTGCTCTAATGATACTACCGCCGGCAACCAGGCCCACATCGCTAAACTGATTTTTTAATCTCTGGGCGTTTAAATTCTTCAAGACCTTTGGGGCGTATTGCCCCACGGCATAGACAGTGTTAGATACATCAGAAGTTTGCTTTACTGGTTGTGTTGCGAAACCCATATTATTACAGTTATGGCCATTCTTTATTGGCGGCACTGCACCATCCGCCATGAAACCATCAAGTTGTCCTTTATCTGCCGTTCCTAGAAGGACGCATTATGTTTATTTAAATGTTTCATAAACAGAACATCTTACAACTTTATGTGATTGTGTACTTCAGAGTTTTTAAGTGTATTTATCATAAATATTTCACAAACATTTCAACCAGCATCACATCGACTACTCAGACGACTCATTAATATTGTCTCATATTAGTCCAATTATGTAGTAAAACTAATAAAACGCTATAAAACTAATTACATAATCACAAAAAAGTGGAAAATTCTTCCAAGAGGATACAATATATATATATATATATCTAAAAGCTTTAGAAGTGACAGAGTACGATACTAGATCATTATAGTTTCTGGTATTTAGTAGAAAAATTCCAATGTCGTTAGATATTCCAAACGCGTGAAATATTTAACTTGAAAAACGCAAAAAGCAATTGAAAGTACATTTGAATCGAACTGATTCGATTTATCAAACTTCATACGATATAATTACATTACCTCGTAAAAGCCATGGCTCGGATCATACAATTAAAAAGTTAGGTATAGAATACTTACGACATATACGCGAGAGCACCTTATAGACGCTTTGGAACGATTTTGTATTATTTTTCCCCTTTAAACGCATCACTACCACCACATTTTCACGTAATTTATTATTGCTTGATATTACTTTCCGTTCGGTTCATACCTTTCTTGATTCTATCAATTAGTCACTAATTCGGTAATAAGAAATCTGACATATGTCAAATAACCTATTTAGTGTATGAAAGTAGCTACAAAAGAATCACTAATAATGAGTATACGTGTGTACTAATACCACACCTACGGTACACAATTTACGAGTATATCATCGATAGGCTCAAGGCGAAATAGTTGATTTCCATCGAACGTAAAACTTTTTACTCCACGCAAATGAAACGTTGTACCAAATGCAGTTGAAATTGTATATTAACTTGAACCCTGTTTTTGTGTGTTGAAATTAAAACTTTCTACTCGCTCACACACACTCTACTCGTTCGATTTTGGTAACTCAATTACAAGTTCATTGCCTCGCAGTTATGCCAACAGCGTAACAACGTAGAATCATCATATAAATGGTCGAAGATAATATATAAAACGCTGTTTAGTTTGGTCAATCTTTTCGATGCACGGGTACAGTTTTGCGCGTACCCGTTTTAAGGAATAAATTGCATTAACGCTCCCCGCGTCAGCTGATCGACTATTTATGGTGGTACGAGTGATATTCTACTTTTAGCCCTGTTCATTACGGATGGGGAATATAAATCGTCTCGTGCTCGTCGAAATTAACATTTGAATTTTATTCGCTTTAAATTTGTATCGTTAAATCGAAAAATATCGACCGCGTGTTTTTATTCCCTCTCCGCGTGAAAAGGTCGCTTTATCCTCGTTTACGTTCTAACATGACGAATATTTCAAGAAGAAGAAGAACCCCGTCAAAACTTAAGGTAATGTAGGTCCTCACCATATTTTTCTAAAAAGCACGATAAACTGTTATTCTTATGTCTTTTTACAGAGCATGGGTAATCATGACCAATTTTTAAATCGCATATCAAAGTCATTGTATTATTCGAAATTGCCAGTGACCGATTGTCTCAGTTTACCTGTTACTGGTTGGTATGCTACAATTACTGATTTTTATTAATCTATCTCTACAAGAAAGAATAGCATATCTCTTCTCCATACAATTACTTAAATTATATGAAAATATTGTAACGATTATATAACTCATACTTTTGATGAGAGCAATATCGTAGTCTTAGAAAGTTACTTGTATAAAAAATGGTTTTTTTCAACACGTATGTTATTCTGTTTTAAGTGGTTAATATAAGTATATAAAAGTATATATATTACTTAATGTTACACTTTAATAACGTTACACAAGTACTTGGTTACCTTATATCATTAAAAATTATGTAATTAAAACTTATTCTTAGAACTGGCAGCAGAACTGTTCACCGAAGTGAAGAGTGGTCATACACTTGAAAGATTAGATGTAGAGGAGGCCAGCAGGATTTCTAGAAATGCGTGCGTTTCACCATGTTCTCTGGTCTTGGCATTACTATATTTGGAGAGGTTGAAAGATTGTAATCCGGAATATCTTCAACGGGTAGCACCTTCAGAGCTCTTCCTTGTTTCTTTGGTATTAAAATCTTTTCTATCATCGTATAAAATTAATTTACCTTTGGAAAAATATTGTTGCTCAAAGCATAATTGTCTCCACTTTATAGATGGTGGCTAGCAAATTTCTGAATGATGAAGGGGAGGATGATGAAGTTTTTAATACTGAATGGGCTGAATCAGGTGATCTGACTATATCGCAAATAAATCAATTAGAAAAAGACTTTCTCAAAGCTATTGTGAGTAAATTAATCATGTTGTTATACATTTCATGACTGACTTTATCAATATCTTATAAATCTTCTATATTATTTAGGATTGGACTGTTTTTGTTCATAATCAAGATTTTTGGGAGAGACTGCAAAAATTGGAAAAAGATATAGCTTATAAAGAAGCACAAAAACGGGGATGGTTCTCATACACAGAACTAAGTTGCCTAATGAATTCAATGCAACTACTAGCAGTGGCTCATGCTGTAGTAAACATATCATCCATTTGTTTGGCGACGTATACCGCAGGAATAGTTACTCTTTTAGGTTCTGCTTTAGTTGCAAGCTACTTTCCAGGGACAATACTTAGTCCAAGGCAAACAACAAATTCTACAGAAATTATGAAAACAGATTTAAATCCAATAATGGATGTAACATCATCGCCTATTGAAGCTTTGACGGAGAATATTCTAACAACTGACTTCATGTCCTCCTCTTTAAGTTGCAATCAATCCCAGCAGAATTGTGAAAATATTGGAACCAACGAAATTACAGATACGAATTGGAGATGGTGGTTGAATTCTATGATGATATGGTTACCTGAACATTCAGGTACAGAGTCAACAAAGATATTGTATACGACAGATGATGAGACAGGACATACACAAACATCAGCAACAACCAAGTTTTTCCTCTATACTACTCTGTCGGACGAATTTTTAATAAATATGAATTGGAAACAAATTTTAGGCATAGATTTGAAGATTCTTTTGCATGACTGGGGTTACTACGCAAATTACTTTGCAAAAATAACACTCGATCACCAGCATTAAACTTAAAGATTTAATAAAATATATTGTGGTTTATTAGTAAAGTTTTCAAAAATAAGAAAAAAATATATTTTTTCTACTAACTTGTGAGCTCATAAAAAGAGAAAATTCTTACTAACAAAATAATTTTTTCAATAAAGAAGATGAGATATCTATAAATGTATTAGTTTTTCATAGTTACGTATGTGGTAAACCCTTAGAATAAAAATTTGACAAACATATGAGAAATAATAATGTCAAAATGTAAGGTATAGAGTGGTACATCTGTTACTACGACTATTTTTATACAGTTTTGATGATACATTTACAGTTACTTTATATATACATGTATACATTAAATACCTTACAGTGATTATACAATATTATATAAATACTATGATTGTCATAAATTAGTGTTGAAAATGATTGCGAAATTTCTGGTCATGTGATTATTCTAAGTAGGTGGTTTTTTTTTTCTATTATTACACATCCATTCACTGTGAGAAGCAAATCTTGCGATACTGATATAGTTTTGCATATGAGCGTTTAATATTTATAAATCTCAACCACCGTTATGAAAGTAAGAAAAGATAGGAATAGGTGTCATCCCGATAACACAGCCAATTGTAACTCCGATGACTCGTCCCTGAATTATTACAAATTATTTTCTATATTCATTGTAAATTATTGGAGAAACAGTGGAATGAAATTAAACTATTCGGCTCCATGAAAGTTAGTTATATAGTTCCTGTGAAATTATATAAAAGAAAAAAGAGCGGGAGGGAGAGAGAGAGTTAATTATATATCTTCTAGTATACTAAAATTGAAAAATTAAAAAAAACTGGAGTCGATCAGTTTAATTTCTAAATGATTGAAATATGTCATACCAAGTTAGCTGCTGCTTTTGTTCTACGCAGATTTAATTGTACAGGAGAAAGTTTTGGTGCTTTAAAGCCAACTTTTTGAGCAAAACGTTCTACATAATGTACAGATCCAATTCCTATTATATCGGATATTGTATTCCCTAAAGCGGCAGCTGTCATAGTCGATATTGGAAATTTTTTGTTTAATATAATCTCAATTTGATCACCCTGAAATGAGCACGTTACAGATATGAACGTAAATCGTGTAAATTTATAATACGTACAGCAATGATCATGATGAAGTTGTCAAGAAAACCGAACCCGATGAACGGAATTGCGTTTGAAATCGCAACTGTAAGAATATTATTTGTTATTATATCTTGAACACAACGTTTACAGTTTAAACTGGGAAGAGTATAAAGTATTTAGTTTAAATTGTTTGCTGCATAAATATTAAATTTGGATTTTTATATATATATATATTTATATATAGTCTAAAATTCATACCTAAGATTAGATCTTTCGTTGTCGGTTCTGGAACAGTTTCAACTGTAATAGGAAAAAAAAATGTGAATATGTATTCTTTTACATAACACAGGGTATTATTTTCTAATCAATTATAGAAACATAAACTAATGAAAATTCATGCATTTCTTTTTTATATATACAAAGTTATAGAAACAATAGTTTTGTAAATAAGATTTTTAATGTTATATTTAATGTAATAACACTGTTAACATAAATAATAATTATAACAATCGTTCATATAATGACAAATGAAAGAAAATCTATAGGATAATTAATTGATTGATCAGATACACCAAATTTTAAAAACAAAACTTTATTGAAATAAAAATACATTTTTTTTCAATTTAAAATGTACTTACACATCCAAATCTAGTACTTTACTAGACAATATTTATATATGCTAAACATACAGCTATTCCATTCAATATTTTCAAAAATACATTCTACAATGTCACAAAAAGAGAGCATTTATGAGGCCATGCAGAGATGTAAGATGCATACAGAAATTAAATGAAATAAAAATTAAAATTAAATTGCAACTATATTTGAATAATTTTTGTACAATGAAAATCTCTAAAGTTAGTTACCTAAAATTTCAACTTATTTTTATATCAGTATCTTGCTGCATTCATTGTGTTCATTGATGAATTAATGGATGAAACTCATAAAGTTCTTGTAAAAAATATTTGCATTTTTTCAAAATGCTCAACATCTTAAATCATAAATGTATTCATGTTACTTAATGAAATTATTATTTAATAGGACAATATATATTTGTTAAACGGCACACAATTTTACTGAAAAAAAGTTTCTTCTTGCATTTCATAAATATTTATCATTATATATTATGTTCTCATTTAGAATGAATACACAATTTCTGGTATTTAAAACAAGTGTAATGATAATCTAAAAGCATAACTTATAATAAAACGTTTTAATTGCTTTTAAGCCACCATATCATATAGCTGTGTGTATGTTGTGTTAAAGAAAACGATAATAAGCATGTACATGTAATGTAATATATTACCTAAGTGTGGCTCTGTGGTTGTCTTTTTTAAAATATCCAGAAAGTTCAGTCAGAGTAGAGGAAGTATGTAAAAGAATTAAAACACACACTTGCAATGAAATAGTTTAGTCCTACATACATTAAAATAAACTTACAGATTGATGTCCATGTAGAGTGCGATGGAAGAAAATTTTTTATACTGTTAAAGAACAATGAAAATTATACTGAATCACAATATGATAATAATAAATATTTTCACCTTTAAAATACAAATCATTAGTAGCGGTGATACTATATTAATTGACTGAGAATATTTAATATCAATACTTATGCAATTTAGTAGGATGAAGAAGTTAATATGGTTCGTATCTTAGTATTATGATGTTGTTAGAAACATTAAATAATACTTTCAAGTCCATACCATACTTGCGCATAAGCCAATCCTCTGGTACAGGACAATAAGTGCCTGTAGGATCCACGTCCCCTAATGATGATATTTTGCTAGGCCTTCCAAGTTTATTACACCATCGAAAAGCAGCTAATTGACCTTGAAGACACGAACGAATATTACTCTATTATAAATATACATTAGTTAAATGTAACACATGAAGATAGTTATGTTTTAAAGATAAACTTGATAAAAAGTAATTACGTTGATAACCAGCTCTATCTTCTTCTGATTTACATTCTTCGAGAGCTCTAATAAAATGATCTCTTTCTTCTGGCGTAAGTTTCGAGGCCACTTCTTTCGCTGTTTCCTTCGTTAACGTCTCGGAAAAACGGACTTTACTTTCATTGCTATAACATGTCCTCGGTATAGTCCACGTATCAACGTTAAACGAAATTAAGGAATGTTTTCCTGACAGAAAATTATTCACGCAACATAATTTTCGCTGACCATGATAAAACCGCGATATATTCCTACCAAAGTACATAATTTCTCGTGGAATAAATATTGTTTGACTAGATAAAGCTGAAAACGTCATACACATTTTCGCAACAATAGAAGGTCCCTTTCGTCATCGATATTAAGAGAGAATTTATACGACTACGAGGACATATATAGCACTAATGCCTAAAATCGATAATTCAACCTATTTAAGAATGTTGAAATATCAAGGATGTAGATTATATCATTAAACACTTAAAGATACGTACGCATATCTTGATCTTAAATCAACTGACAATGAGTCAACCCTGCGCCATTGCCAGTAGTCTCGTAGCGTAGTGTCTCTTTCGAATACTAAGAATAAAAGAAAAAAAATGTAAGAATGGAAATAGTATCATTCATTATACGTAGACGATTTAAACTGTTTCAATTGAGTAAAGTATTATCTTTTTAAAATATTTAAACCTTCTTGAATATTTCACTGCGTAAGAAAGACTGTAAAGAGAAGAAATAGTATGTAGAATTACATTTATATATCGATATATAATATATATCGATCGATGAAAAAATATAGTATAATAATGTCAGATATATAAGCGCAAAGCTATTATAGGTAACAAAATCGTAATTAGTATTTTAACTTACTCACCTTTGGCTTAATAAAAATTCAAGTGTGTGTTAGAAGAAAAAAAATGTTCAAAGAGCGCTCAAGTATTTTTTATTTATAAATTGTACAGTTATTAATATAATTATTTAATGATTTTAATGTATCATTTTACATCATCTTTCTAGTCGTACTGTTTTTATACATGGTTTTCCGTATCTACGCTTAGCTTCCGCGAGGAAGGCATTTTCCATTTGCCTTACAATTTCATTGAAAAACAAATTTGACAAATGCGAATGTATAATCGATTTGAACTCGAACGATAAAGAGAAGTCAATGACGCATGTTTGTGCGTTATTTTTTAGTCCTGAACTGAAAAGCCATAAGGTATTTAAATGATTAAATAGCCTACCATCTGAACATTCAGCTTTTACTAAACGCGGCCGCACCATCGTTACTTTCGATGTATAACTTTCGTTTATAGGCGGAAATCCTATCACCAAGTTAGCTTTGAGCATTTCGTCACTTTTAAAAACAACGTCGGACTTTTTACAAAATGGTATAAAATGTTTATAATTTTGCACGTCGGCTACCACATCGTATATTTGTTCCATTGAGAACCTACATAGAAAAGTTTTTCTTTCGTAATGCTATCTCCTTTCTGCAGGGTTATTTAAATATTCAATTTTAAGAGAACTCACCCTACTAATTTGCGGCCTTCATATTCTCTTGATCTTGTACTTTCAATCATATACATTCGTTCTATACATTGTTTATTAAAATTACTCTTATTTTGAAGTATCACATTTTCGAGCAATGGAATACATCTGAAAATATTGTTTCTATTGATTTAATAATTAGTGTTATCAAAATTGGTCTGAATTAATACGATTATATAAAATAAATCCATATTTCAGTAATTTCAATTTGAATGTCACCATTTATCGTGAGAATGTACCTTTAGAATTCATTGATTGGTCAAATCGTTCACCTATTACGTACTACAAACATAAACGCGTATTGTCACTCTAAAAGGCAGTACAAATTTCAAGTTACGAAAAATGATAATAAAAATGTATCGCATATGAGACAACGGTTATTGTTTATAAATTTAGGAAGATAATAAAGTTTGTTAGAATACTAGAAAGCGTTTAAAAATGAAGTGTCTATTATTTAGGTTATGTATGTTATATTTTGTTAATTTCTTATAGTATTCCATTTTCTATTATTATAAGTATAGCATTTAATATATATCACACAATATTAGTTAAAATTGAAAGATATTTTAAAGAATTAATTTTTCTAGGAATAAATACTAAGAATAAAAGAACTTAACCTATGAGAAGAAATAAAATCGAATATTTATGCTACAAGAAAAATTGAAATATACATGAAAGAATATATTACCTATACATGATGATACAATTTAACAATTTCACCTTTGTGCAACGTTAGTAGAATTTATATGCATGCATATATATGTAATTTGTCTTCGCACGTGTATTTGCAAACTGAACATTATCAATTTTAACAGGTACACTTCATCGTCTTTTATCTAAATTTATGTATTTCATAAAATTCACATAAGTTTTCACTTAAAGTTTATTTTATATCGGTCATGTTTAAAAATATTAATTAACTTCTTTTAAACGTAACAAAAGTGAAAGTTACGATTACCACGAATATATATCTATAACTGCTATACAAGTACATGTGTTTAAAAATAATAGGATATATTTATAACTAAACGTCAAAAAATAACATATATACTGTATTATTACAATACTTATTTGCGTATATTAAAATGCATATATATATATGTATATATGCCAACCATTATATTAATATAATTATACCGTTGAAACTATATTTGTCTTACAGTAATACAAATTTTATTTAATAAATCAATTTTACAGGTTTGCAAGCAGTTGTTTTTATAATAGCTTTTGCACGTTATCTACGCTGACACAAGATTTAACAATGACTTGATACACATTTCTACTCGAATAAAGTTCGCGGTAAAGTTGGTACACCCTCACGTGCAAAGCTTACATAACACAGAACCACAAACGTCTCGACTTCTATTAATTTATCAAAAATGGCTGGCATCGCACCGCAGGTTTGCAGAAATGTCTTTCGACAAGTAAGTATTGATAACAATGCATAACCGTGACAATTAAATCATTATTTTCACTTGATCATACTTTTTTCTATTGCTGCAAAGTATTGTGCAAAACCTATAGCGATATCTATAACTTCGATTTATTCTATCGCTAATACCAATTCTATTGTTTTTTGTTTTGATCAATTTGAATACCGGTAGTTTTTGAACAATTATTGACATTGCTCAATAAATTTATCTGCAACATTAATTTTTTTATTTTTAATTGTATAGAAAGTAATCGTAAAATTATAGCTTTCCATATTATTGATTTGTTCCGGATCCAAATATTTTGTTTGATGTATTATCGTTAAATTTGTTTGATTTATATTGATATTAATTTGTATTATTTCAGGTTAGAGGATTTCATGTATCTGCGAATCAAAATGCTGAAGCCAGATTAAAAACTTTTGCTGTGTATCGTTGGAATCCAGATAACCCTGATGAAAAACCACGTATGCAAGAGTATAAAGTAGACTTGAACACGTAGGTTTAATAGAAAAGTTCCATTAATGATTTTATTTTATTTACAATCTGTTTGATATGAAAAATATTATAGTTGCGGTCCTATGGTTCTGGATGCATTGATCAAAATTAAAAATGAGATGGACCCAACTTTAACTTTCCGTCGTTCCTGTCGTGAAGGCATTTGTGGTTCTTGTGCTATGAATATTGGTGGTACGAACACGTTAGCATGTATAAGGTACTTCATAGTTATATTTAATCAATATACCTCAGTTACAGTAGAAAAAAATTAGAGTTAAAATGTAAATTATCATTGATGTTCATTTCAGTAAAATTGATACCAATTTAAGTTCAACTAGTAAAATTTATCCACTACCACATATGTACATAGTGAAAGATTTAGTCCCAGATTTGAGTAACTTTTATAATCAATACAAAAGTATACAGCCATGGTTGCAACGTGTTGACGGAAATGAAGCTGGTTCAAAGCAATATTTACAAACTGTTGAAGACCGTAAAAAATTGGTAAGTATATGTTTAAATTGTTAAAAAAAAAAATGTAATCTCTGTAATAACATGTAATCTTCCTACAATTTAGGATGGTCTCTATGAGTGTATCTTGTGTGCTTGCTGTAGTACCTCTTGTCCATCATATTGGTGGAATGGTGATAAGTACTTAGGACCTGCTGTACTTATGCAGGCTTATAGATGGATTATTGATTCCCGCGATACCAAAACTAAGGACCGTCTTGAAAAATTACGCGACCCCTATTCAGTGTATCGTTGTCATACTATCATGAATTGTACTCGCACTTGTCCGAAGGTACGTTTCAATAATATAAAAGAAGTATGATTTTAGTTTGAAAGTAATGCCTTTTTTTTAAATAGGGTTTGAATCCTGGAAGAGCAATAGCGGAAATAAAGAAACTGCTAGCTAATATTAGTGAGAAAGAAAAGCCTGGTTTGGGTGCTGTGTAAGCAAAAACTAACAAAAGGTATAATTAGTATATCATGTGTACGCTTACTATGAATGAATATAAGCTCATGATTAAATGAAAATAAATAATTTATTTAAACCATTTGGTAAAACAGCATATAGCTGAAGCCAAATTTTTTGTAATAAATTAAATATATTTTAATTATTTGGGATATTATTTATTGTAAATAAAAAATAATCCCTTTTTCTAATAGAAATATTTGTATTTATACTTGAACAATTTATTTCACATATACTCGTATATGAAAGTAAAACATTAATACGTTAAATCCCATGTAACGAATGCAATGGAACATATTCAGTATTTTATGTTACATGTTTCTTATATCTTTGCGATAATGCATTATTGCTAATACGAAACTGTTTGAAATGTTGATTAATTTTGTAGTGAGCAAAACGTTATTTGGATATGTACCTTTACTCTTATATTAAAGAGACACACTAATCCTGCTAATTATTAAATTCAAGTAATTCATAATATCTAACATTAGCATAAAAACTTGTGCATTGTAATCGACCATAAAATTATAGTAAATCATGCAGTCGTACGATATGTTGGAGAACAAGAGCGTTACAGTATTTTCTTATTCAATATTTGCACCAGGAATGCATGATATGCATAATTGAACATTATCTACAAATTCGTTTAAAATTTGTTCAGATTACATGTACATCACAATGATTTAAGGTTCCGCAGCCATTCTACTTCTCGCCGTTTCCCTCGATCGATTATGTACTTCTGCCGTTCTTAAAGTAATGCCAAATATGTCTTCGTGATAACGATTTTCATCCTAATAAACAGACCGTATATAAGTAACTTGAATTTAATACATATTTAGTAATAGGTAGTTACGACATGACTTACACGCAGTGATAGCATGTACGCTTCAACTTGTTTATCGGTCATTTCTCCATGCGTTTGTATGATATGTTTCAACGTTTGGTAGACATCTTCCGCCATCGTACAATCACCACATACGTAAAAATGACCTCCCTCGTACATTAACATATCGTAAATTTGTCGGGCTTCTGCTTGAATCAAATCTTGTACGTATGTCTATCAAAAATAATGTAAACAATAATATCTTAAAAAGTAATCTTGTAAATTACTTTTAAAAAACATCTCTATAATTACAACCTTTTTCAATCCAGGTTCTCGAGAAAGAGCTAAGAAAACCTTATCTAGAACGGCAATCTTTACCATTTCTTCTTTTTCTTGTCGATATAGATCTAAGTTTCTTACTCGACAACCAAAGAATAACCAGACTTTTCCGTACTCGAGATCTATAAATTATTTGTTATGTATAGTTTTTTCAGTTAGAATTATAATATCAAACAACTTGTAGTACCTGGTTCACGCTTTATTTGTGCGAGGCGATGGTGCCAAAAACCACGAAAGGGTGCGATTCCGGTCCCAGGACCAACAAGTATCATTGGTGGTTTAGATTCGATTGGCATATAAAAGTTAGGTGCACTAGATGAAAAAAATATATCATATTTTGTGAATAATGAAATAGTAATTGCAAGTCTTGATGAAAGACCGAGTGATGTTAGATGATGAGAAATTATGCTGCAATTCATGTTAATACTCATAAAGAAGAAGTTATTGTTAAAAATAGACTTACCTACGTACAAATACATACAGAGGTTCTCCATCTGATATCTCACGTAGGTAGTTGGAACAGACTCCATAATGAACTGGTCCTGATCCTCCTGATATTCGTTTTTTTACAAATTATTTCATTTGTAAAAAATAATTTAAAAGGTCGTAAAAATGCGCGTGTAAAATGGAATACCTTGTGTTTTATATTGTACAATAGCAACAGTAAGATGTATTTCTCCTTGATGTACATCAGGAGAAGAGGAGATACTATAAAATCTCGGTTGCAAAGGAGTTAAATGGAGCACTAATAACGGTGCGAAAGGTTTTACAGATGGAAACTCATTTAGTACTTCCAGCAAATTTGGAAATTTCCAGTGTCTCCAATCCTCGTACGCTGCTGGATCCTTATAACAAAGGAAGTAATTATTTTTTACATATTAAATAATAACATTTTTGAATAAAAGATCAAATGTTGTGAACAATTACAGAAGCCAAAAGGTTGAGTTGGGTTTGTTCGTTTGGATTTGTAGCAATTGACGCAAAGTATCTGAGAAGATTCGGTGAGGGTGGTGTCGTAATATCCAGAAATCTTGTTAATAACATTCTCAAAGAATTAGGCAAATATCTATCATGTGCCATCCATGTTTTGACAATACCTATACAATGCAATAGTAAAAAAATTTTTGTTGTCTTTGAATAATAATCATTTAACATTTCTAATACATTAATACCAATGCCGACCGTTTGGAGTATGAGATTGCTTCTGCATTTGTAATTCGATTGGTACATCTGGGTCAAAAGGAGTTTGTACTCGTTGCAAAATTCCTTCTACCAGTTCCGGTCTGTTACAAGCGAAAACTCCCAAATGATCACCTGGTTTGTACGATATTTCCATACCTGCTATATCATCGAGTTCCAAAAGTAATGTAGTTCCACTGTAAAAAGGAAGGGTACAAAGTCGAGCATATTTATTACAGAATTATAAAATTACTATTTGGGTTTTTAATATATACTCACCTTAATAAATCGCCACTTAAATTCGTTTTTCGAAACATGTTACAAGTAGTCACGTTTCTGTTGTGACATTTGCTTAACGCTGAAATATTACGATTACAAAAGTATAAAATGAAATAATAGCGTAAAAAATTATCGACTGATGTACCTTTTCCGATTGGTTGAGGTTCAGCTTCTACGAAACGAACAGTTGCTACTGATAATGCTTCTGAACCTAAAGATAAAGCTACTTCAAGTAAAGTATCATCATCATCTAAGCAAAAGGTCTCACATGCGACCTGGAACAATAATAAGAAATATCTACTTAAAATACAATTGACTTATACTTGAATTCTTTTACACGAGGTAAATACATATAAATGAAACTCGTACAGCAAAGGTATCAGCTGCCCACTTCCGAAAAGCCTGTTCCTGTCCACACATTTCATCTCCTTGTGCCAATTTTAACAATCTTTCTCCACCTAGTTCGCCTAACAAGTTATCTACATAGCGACCAAATGCACAAAAGTTTGGATACGCAGATGATCCCAATGCGAAAACAGCAAATCTAAAAAAGAATCGTAGATTTCGTTTCAAATTTCTGGCATGCCATTAAGTGGTGCCTACCTGACGTTACTCAGGGGGCCAAAAGTGTCTTCCGTTTGAGAATCCGTAGTAGAACCACGAAGAGAATCCAGTCTATCCAATTTCTTTGATTTACTTACTTCTGTTTGACTGTTTGCTTTAATGAACGATTTCGAAGTTGCTAAACTATGATTGCGACATAAATAACAATTTAATTTATAAATTTTGTCATATTATAATTCATCATAACAGCGTTTAAAAGAATACCTAATCTTATTGCCGCTATTAATATACGTCTCGTTCATTTTCATCGCATATAAATTTTGTGCGAAAGCCTGGAGAGTAAAATATATATAAAATCATTACACTTCTTAATTAGTAGGAGCATAAAGATAAATTTACTTCGCCATTTTCTGGAGGATCACCGTTCCCGAAAGTAGATGTTATGACCAACAATAAAGCTTCATGTTCTATATTGCTGATGTCATAGTCCGACATGGAGAGCACCTAAAATCAAGTATCTTAGAAACTCCCGTCTTCAAAATAAATTAAAGAATTAAAACTAAATCTTGTGTGATATTTCAGTTAAAAAGTGAATACCTGGGAATGGAAAGCGTGTCCTAGTAATTCGCCAAGTTTCTCAGCGTACATTTGCGATGTGCCAGTCTCTGTAGCGAATAAGACTGTAGCTTTTATTCTTCGGGACAAAGCTCTTCCGAATAACTTGGATGTGAATTTTACTGCTCTGAAGTGTATTCGTAAAACTGATTGATTTACAAATTTAATTCCTTCGTTTCATACTTTGATGATGATTTACCTTGCGATTTGCTTGAAATGGAATTTTCTTCTAGGTTTCTTGGATGTTGCTCTCTTATCCCGACCTTTCTTCCACACATGTGTTTTCCAAGCAGGATCCTACAATTATATAAAAAGGAAAAGATGGGAAATATGTAGCAGATATGTAATAAATGATAACTGTTTGACTTAATGAAAACCTGTGCATCATACGATGGCTTCAAATGATATAGAGCCATTTCCTGATGGAACACGGGTGTAGCTGATCCTGATATCGGTGGAACGATCCACAGCCAATCGGCCGGACAGCCATTTCTCAATCGCATTTCATTTTCGTAATGCTTCATGAAAGATTCTGAAGCGGTATGGTGATCCACGATTGTCACGTTTTTCATCTAAAGAAATATAAATTAATTTTTTTCTAAACTTTGATGGTAAATTTTATAGTCAAATATACTATGTGTGCCATATATACTTGGAAGCTATGCAGCACAGCAAGATTAGTTTCTATCATAGCTTTGTCTTTCCATAATGAAGTAGAAGTTCTCGTATCTAGTCCCATATGTGTTGCAACTGTCTGTAAATAAAATTCGTATGTTTGTCACGTCTTAGTTAGAAAATTTGAAACATTGAAATTGTATGAGAGTGAACCTCTAGTAAATTGTATCGTTGGACGTCGCACAGATCTCTCGCTCCAATTTCGGTGCTCATATACCAACCATTAAACGGTGCGGCCGTAAACTCTAAACCTCCGCAATCGAAAACCATTCCAGACACGGCAGGAACCGCGAACCATTTTAATTCTAACTTTTCAAACCAATCGTATCTGTGACAAACAAGTCGGAGTAAATAAAAAAGAATACTTTCATGCAACTTCATCGATACACTCGTTGCAAAAATACATACGTTGGGTGTGTAAGGGGTACTTCGAGTACCAGTTCGCATGGAATGTCGAAATAATCAGGATCGTGGCCATTCGCTGATAGTACCAGTGGCAATATATCGAAACGAGTACGTGCGCCCTTCCATCCTAGTTTTATGCATAGCTGTGAAAAAGAACAGGTCATGTAATCATCTTTAACTGAAGTTACAAAGATACAAACGTTTACTAATAATCGTTTCACCTCTGTGAACTCAACGTTCGCAGGATCACCAATTATAGTACCATCCGGATTCTTGTAACCTGCATAACTTATCAGTTGCTGATTCCATACTCTATAATCGTGTTTTCCGTCTGTACGCTGTGGAAATATTGTGATTGCAGACCTAAAAATGCAGCAAATAATTAACAATAATATCGAATAGAATATTTTCAATTTAATTACCTGATGTTTCCTTTATTCGTGCTGTACTTAATATGATTGCACAAAGCTTCGAACATGCCACTGGTTGTCGTGACATAACGGCAATCAAATACCTACAATAGATTACTGTAAATGTATAGTAAATTTATGACTACTTTTTTAATTATTTATTGTTATACATATGTTCTTTAAGTGATTAAATTGTATAAATTTTTGCTGACTATAATATTGCTTATTTTTCAGATGTTCAAGAAAATTTGTTGAGTTCGTATGTATTTGTGCGTACTTGTAATTTAGACCACTGAATACGGCCGATACACCTCGCGGCATTGCGCCATGCTAACTTTGCTCCGAAAACTAACTCCGTTTCAGTCAGCTGATAAGTACCAGTAACAATGACTTCTCTTTGTACGCATTCCCAACGAGATCGATGTGCCTCGCTATTTAATCTATTTTTTTTTTTTTACAGACATTATCAGTTAATAATTTTTACCTTACATGTATGTGTATACATATATGCATACATTAAACGCATTATACCTTCTTATAGAAGAAAAGTATTGCTCAAGGAAATCTTTCGCGTGCACCAAGATCTCTTCTTTTGAACGGGGCTCTGTTCCATGGTTCGGTAGCTGCATGACGCTACCGAGGCACACTTGACCAGAGCACAATGTTTTCTAAAAATGCAACAAGATAAAAAATAAATACAAGTTAGCTATTTCTATAAAATTATTTAGTTAAATTGTCGTTAAATCCGTGTGGGTGTATTTGCTATAAGTAACAGAAAAAAAGAGCATTTTGATCGATACGTAAGTAGCTACGTGAGATTTGAATCGTACCATCGCTATTACTATTTTGATCAAAACATTTGGACGATCGTCCACACAAATCAATTAAAAAATCTATTACAACGTTCTTTTCATTCTCCGCGATTAATTCTAAAGATAGTTTTCTATTGTCGAAGCAACGTATTATCCCTGGTCCAGAGCAACTAGTGGGTCACCGAATCCTCGTATTTCGGTATTATTGACTCGTTCCGTTGCAAAACTCGCCCACACTCGCTGTTCCATTCAAACTCTTGTATTACTCGCTGTCGTGCAATCTGAACGTACAAAGCGTACTAACGAACGATAAAAATAAATGAGCAAATAGGACAGAAATTGGAAAGGAAAAAAAGGGAAACGTATCCATTTTTCGAATCCTTTCCCGTGATACATACCTCGGCATTTCTGGCGTGCAGGGAATCAAACGCTTCGGTCTTGTAGATGAGATTTCTCAGTTTCGTCGGTTTCCTCTGGCAGGCACCTGTCGTTTCGTGTTCCTTCATCTTAAACGACGTGTGGCTCTTCTTCTGCTTAACGGGACGTGCTCTCGGGTCCTACCAGCCACCGCTATGTATGTTGGGCTACCGCGGCACGTACACTGGCTAATTTTCTTTCGCGAGCATCCCTGCGATAAGGGAGGGATATCTGACCCCTTCCAGTGCCCCAGACTCCGTGAACGAGATGTCACATGCGCCATGGAGACGCGCCATTGATTTACCGCGCCGATACACATTTTACGCTGCATTTCTCGCGCATCGTAACTTTTTCTCTCGACGTATGCAGGCATCGCACGTTCCTCTGTAATCAATGCAAAGTTGATGGACAATATTGATGAAACATTTTCGTGATTCGCAGGGATCTTGGCGATAGGGATACGTATGGGGATGTTTCGAGCCGTAGAAACATCGTTAACGAGACGCTGCAAGAACCATAAAGATGCGCGATCGGTTTAGCGCGCCATCGAGAATGGTTTGCCGATCAGCATCTTGGCCTCCTAAACATTTTATCGACGGTAACGCTGTTCGTTTGACGACTAAATGATTGAAGTACGGCAATTATGAAAATAGAAATAGGAGGAACGAATTTTGTTGGAGATTTAATCTAGGTTTCCGCGTATTTTTCTCGCGGTTGTTATACGGACGGTTGTACTTTGCATATTTATCTATGAGATTTGTAAAGCTTGTGTTTACTTACGTAGTAGAGTTTGAAGTTAGTCGGCTCATGCAAGGTCACCTTAAGTGTCACGTTTCTTTGTGTTAATCTTCTATTAAATATAGGTACAATTCTAGTTTATGTATAATTATGATGAATAATACATTAAATACATCTTACATTATTATTGAACGCGATATTTGTTCTGATCTAGTTGTAGCTGAAATAAAGAAGAAAGATGCAACAAGAGGACGATTACAGATCTCAATTTACGTCTTGCAACGTAACTCCGCAAAAAGTGCAAAGAACGCCTCGAATTGGTGGTAAGCTTGAACATGATTTCCATTTGAATTCAGAAACAGTGTTAAATAATCTTGTAATTGTTCTATAGGATCATCCAGTAAGAAAGATGTAATGCCGCAGGATATGAAATGTAAACTTCACTCCACTCCGTGCAATAGTCCGAATAAATGCATTAAAAATCCTCAGAGTAGCGGTAATATAAAGAAATTGCATAAATCGCAAGTAATTTAGACATCGATAATTAAAACAAGCATTGAAATGTTTCACCGTAGAATCTAAAAGAGACCCGAAACCGCAGTCAGAAAGTAATAAACGCAGGAATGAATCGTCGCACGCTGAGAGCTTCGAAAAAATGCGAAAGATTTCTTCGAGTGGAAACTTCATCAATACTTTAATAGGGCAATGGTCCAAGCGTATGGGAACCCAGGCAGCAACACTGTCCCAATCAACAGGGGTATTACTTCCCATAATTTTTATTTTGTAAATAAAAATATCAAGTGAAATATCTTCGTTGATTAAATATTGAACATTGAGAGCGATCAATTTTTTCGAATAAAGTCTGATTGTTGAATAAGTATTAAATACATAGGCGCAAGAAAGTCCAATGGTGGAAGAAATAAAACAGATACGTCTTCAAGAGGAACAGAAAGTACGAATGTTGCAAAAGAAATTACAGGTTGCCGAGGAAACCATTTCGTCACTCTCTTCATCTTATGAAGCCGAAGTGCGAACTAAGGAAGAGATTTTGCAACAGTAAAATTTTCGCTATGAATCATACTTAAGATAATCCTTTATTAAATAGTTGTAGGCGATATATTTTAATGGACTTTTTGTTGTACGATATTGTAGTTTCATTTTTAACTGTAGAACAGAATTGAATAATACGTATAGAAATCATTAACGTATCCTGCATGAGTTGATTTTATTTAGGTTGAACGGTGACTGGGAATCGATTACCAAGTATTATTATGAAATATCAGAGAGTTTAAAAGGGTTTCAGCAGCATAAAGATAATCTAACGAAAATGTTTAATGACATTATTACTATGCAAGAGGTAACAGTGAAGAAGCTGCAAGAAGAATTAAACATTGTCAAGTTAAAAGGTATGTATTTTACTACCTAAATCTCGCATAAATAAAAAATGCATACATATGTCTTCTTTTTGTAAAATAATGTATTTTTAATATAGACGAGGAACACAAATCTATTGTTAGAGCAATGGAAAACCAGGCAATAAATCAAGAAAAAAGGTACTTAAGAAATTATTTATATAATGATAAGTGATAAGAAAAAAGTGTACATTTAATTTTCGTGATAGAATACAAGAAATAGTGGCTGCTGAGGCTGAATTGAAGAAAGAATTGGAAGATGTGAAAAATAAAATTTTTCTAGAGAAGAATGATATACATAATGCTTATGCAGAAGAAAAGTTAGAATTAATGAAGGTTTAAAAACGCAGTTTTGAATATCTTAGTTATTTTTTTCCTTAATCTGTCTTCCTTACATAAAAAGACGTGTACAATCTTACTTTTTCTGAAACGAGGCAAATATTTTGCTTACGTTATCGCTACATGATATCATCCTTAAGTACAATAAACTTGTTAAACATTGCAAGCGATGATTTCAGAAACAAGAAAACCTCGCGTCAACGAATCAAAAATTACAAGAACAGTTACAAAATATTATGGAAGAGAAACAAAAAATCACCACTACATTGGCTAATAAAAATGATACAATCGAAAACCTACAAACGGAGATTGTTTCATGCAAGTGAGCATTTGTAAAAATAAATTTATTTCAGTATTTGAAATTAATTTATTAACTTATTGATCTCATAACAGAAATAAAATGGAAACTCTATTATGCCAGAATGCTGAAATAAGTGCAAAATACGAGAAATTGGTCGATAAACAAAAGGAAATACTAAAAGAATCACAATCGAAAGGGGAAGAAGTAAATCTATACAATAAATTTTATTTCCTTCATTTATCTCTTCTATATAATAAATTAATTTTATATTTTAATAGATTGATAGATTGCGAGAAAATTTAAATGCAAGATTAATAGTAGAATCTGGTTTAGCGAGCGATGTTAATACGATTCAGAACAAATACAATAACTTGCACACTAATTTGGCGAAGGCAAACAATAAATTAAAGGAAGTTGAAATTCTTAATTTAAATCTTGAGAAATCTCTAAAAACTGAGAAATTTAACAGCGAACAAAAAGTAATGGAATTAAATACAAAAATTACATTATTAGAACAAGAGAAAGAACGAGTGTTTGCAGAAAAAAATTCAAAAATACAGGTACAATTTTATAAAGTAATTGCTATGAATAGTAACTTATATAAATTTATTTATGTCACGTAGGATCTCGAAAATTATTGTAAATTATTAGAGGAGAAACATAAAACAGAGATAAGCTCGTTAAAAAAAAAGTTCAATGATAAAAAAGCAGAATTAAAAACAAATTTATCTCCGGAAAACTTTGCATTCGTAAAATTGAACGAAACAGTATTAAGCAAAGTGAATAAGGAAAATCAAAATAGAGAAACGAATTATTACAATGATGGTGAAAAAGATTTTGCTAGACTAAAAAAGAATTTAAAAGAATTTAATGCAATATCATCATTTGTGGATTCTAATTTAATACAAACAACTAAGAAAATAGGAAGTCAAACGCAAACGAATCAAATTCACAAAGCGACAGAGCAACAACAATTTCAAAACCAAGAGGAATTAAAGAAAAATTTATCTACGGATTCGTCACTAAATATATTTGACTTTACTACTACAGAGATTAATGATGAACTGCAAAATGTAATTTGTACATATAACACGTTAATTTTCCCACGTAAATAGAAAATTAACGATTCTTTTAAATTGCAGATATCAAGGCAGCAGGATAAAGATATTCAGTACAATTTCAGTTCATCGGCAAAGGTTACAAAGTTCATCACACAACAGTACTAACTTTAACAATACAAAATGATAAATTAATATTATCTTTGCAGGATTTATGTGACGTGAACAATTATTCTCAACCTGCTCAAGATAAAAATATTACAGAATCTATTGTACAAACAGAACAAAACAAAAACAAAAAAAAAGAGGTATAATTAAAATAAATAATTTTTTTTTCATGTATTTTACACATTATTAAGAAAATTAAAATTGTTATTGCACACAGAGCAAAAAGGAATCAACACCAAAGAAAAAAATATTTAAAACTCGCAACTCTGGAGTACAGAAATGTACACTTGCAAAAAGTACTCCATACGGATTTTCTGGTAAGCTTTCAAAGAAATAAAGTGTTACGAAAATATTATCGTTATATAAAATGATTAAAAAACGTATGATTTCAAATTTCAAAAATATTTTTATATTTATTTAATATATATCTTCTTAATATTATAATTTTTCATTGATTTAGTTAATTTGCGTTATTTATTACTAATTAATTTATGAATAATTAATTATCTTATTGTGGAAATTACATATTTAGTTTTGAATACCTGCGTGACACGCAGCAACAAATTATAATGAATAAGACCTTCTGACAAGAATTAATAGACACCTATAACATTACATAGTTAACACATTCACCGATAAAACGTAACTTGCACAATATAGAGGAATATACATTATTCCTATATCATGCATACTTATATATATGGAAAAATGTATATATAATATTAGGCCTTCTGTTTCTACAGTTTCGAAATAGTTACTTTGAAATATTGTGGAACAAACAATTTGAAAACTTTACATATGGTGCTATATGCACACATTCCTATTTAAAGATAAACTTGATATGGATTTACTTTTTAATATACATTTTTTCAATGAAAATATACTTGGATTTGTAACTGTTCTCCTTTTTATTTGTAATCCAAGGTGTACACTTTACTTTTAATTTAATTATCCATTAAAGCAGAGGCACAATCCCATTTCATAGACCTTTCAACAGCCATCTTCCATTTAGAATACCTTAAATCTCTTTCTAAAATGTAAACATACAAGATTGTTACTACATTAATTTTGTTATTCTTTGTACATTATTATATAATTCAGAAAAATCGTACCGTCTTCTCCAATAGTCGGTGAAAACTTCGTAGCTTCCAATGCATTTACATCAGTCACGTCAATAATACCCGCTCCAACACCTGCTAATATAGCCGCTCCTAATGCTGTTGTCTCTACCATATTGAGTCTCACTATTTATTTGAATCATTAAAGGAACATTATTGAAGATTGATGAAAAAAAGTATATGTTATAAAAAAGGAAATGTAAATAAGAATTTATCATACCAACACTGATTCCTGTTAAATCAGCTTGTAATTGCATGAGTAAATCATTTACAGTCATTCCACCGTCAACTTGTAAGGTTGTTAATTTCGTTCCAGAATCTTTAACCATTGCTTCCAAAATATCTCTTGTTTGAAAGCAAACAGCCTCTAATGCTGCTCGAACGATATGATCTTGTTGGGTGTCCTCGGTGATACCACAAATTACTCTAAAAAAGTATACTCAATATGTACTATACTTATATTATCAAAAAACTGCTGTTTCAATCTTTGAAACATTGTCACTACAATTTATTCACCCTCGCGCATCTTGTTGCCAGTATGGTGCATATAAACCAGAGAATGCAGGTACAAAATACACATCTCCAGAACTTCGTACTCGTTCAGCCATTTCTTGGCATTGTGTAATATTATTAAACAGTTCCATATTATCACGTAACCATGTAAGAGCTGCACCAGCTACAGCTACTGAACCCTCTAACGCGTAAACTGCAGGAGCTTTACCCATCTTATATGCAACAGTTGTTATAAGACCTTGAGTTGAATCTACTTTCTAAAATAATTAAACTGTGTTTTGTAAGTGTGTATTCTGTAAGTTTTTATAATATGCTATGGTGGACAGAAGAGAAAACGCACAACACTTCCAGTATTGCAGAGTAAGAAGCAACCAGTTCCATAAGTAGCCTTTGCCTCTCCAGGTTTCAAGCACAATTGACCAAGAAGTGCTCCTTGTTGATCACCAACGCACTTACATACAACAAACGATATGTTAATTAAAAATTAATCATTTTTTAAAGATCGTACATATAAATTTTTGAGTGTAATGTATATTTAAACATTTACCCCTGATATAGGTACTCCAGCAAGAACCTGGGGATTTAAAACCGTCCCATACATCTCAGCACTAGAACGTATTTCAGGTAGTATATGTTGTGGAACTCCAAAGAATCGACACAACAAAGGATCCCATTTTAGTGTTTCAATATTCATTAACATAGTACGAGATGCATTTGAAACATCAGTTACATGTAACTGTCCTTTAGTTAGGTTCTGTATAAAACAAATACAACAATAAATTGCAATTACAGTAACGAGTAATAAATATATGGAGACACAAAAAAAAAAAGAACAAACTGATGTACCCAAATAAGCCAAGTGTCAATTGTTCCAAAAGCACAGGTCTTTTCCTCTACAGCATGCTTAACTCGTGGTATATTGTCAATTAGCCAACGTATTTTGAGAGCACTAAAATATGGTGACATTGGAAGACCACAAAGTGGCTTCAAATAATTTTTATTTCTTGTCTTGTTGGGTACGCTATCTAGTATGTCTTCCAAAGTTGTAGTTGTTCGCATGTCTAGCCATACTATAAACATCAGTATTAATTTCATTCCGATCATCTTATGCTTCTAAGCACTCTATGTATAAGCGAATACCAATAATGCAATAGTATTTAAATAATAAGCTATATACATTACCAATTGCATTATGCAATGGTTCTCCTGTATTTTTATCCCACATCAAAGTAGTTTCTCGTTGATTGGTGATTCCAATTGCTTTTATGTCTGATGTACTGATGCCAATGGCTTTCAGTTTCTCCATTGTCTTTTTGATGCATTCTATAACTGCCTGCAAAATTTCTTTTGGATCCTGTTCCACCCATCCTTCTTGCGGATACTTCTGTTTAATTTCAATTTGATGCGATGCTATTACTTTACTGTGTAATACATCAAATACCTAAAACAAACAAACCACATCATATTTCTACTTTACACATAATTATTTCCACTACAATTTTATATATAAATACCTTGTTACATTGAACTTAGTGGAACAAAATTGCATATTCATTTGTTAAAATCATGAATGAAAATTTAATGAGATAGTAGTTTAAGTATTGCGTGAAGTTAATTTACAAATTCACTAAAAAAAAGTGCAAGATATTTTACATAACATATTGTTTTAAAGTTTTACATTTTATTCTATTCTGTGTGTAGCTACGGTATGTACGAGGTACCGTAAACATAACAATCAAGAAATGGCCAAACGATGGTCTATGTTGGGGGTTCAAGTTTCATTCAGTAATCTCGGTCAGTCGTTCGATATTTTCGTTGTTCAAATTAAAACATGAACGGACGAAGTTTACTTACTAAGAATCTAGCGCTACTTGTCCCCTCATCAATTGCTCCTATGAATGGTCCCGAGCGATTGATACTTTCAGGCATGCTTTTTTGTTTCACTCAGGCCACAGTATATATTCAGAAAAACATTTAACTGTATTCTATAGATGACCTATACTTAACCTTTGCCTTATCTTGTTATATAATGATGCACATCGAATATAAAATTTGATTACAAAAAAGTACATACAGTGACCTGTATACCTTTTTTTAAGTATTCATTATCGGATATTGAATTTTCCATGAAATGCTTGATTCCAATTGTTCGTACGTAACATTGAAGTACTGTATATAAATAATCAATAAAAAATCAATTAGTTTATTATTTTAATGATTTTTTTGCATATGTATACGCGACCTATAGGTCTGATTTAAGAATATGTCTACTGAACGCGAAAAGGAATAAGTAAAACAATATTAGTTCCACGTGGCATATTTATTTTTATTTATTCCTGTGTCAATGTAATATATAATTTACATATAAATATCAGTAAATGTTACATCTAATTTAACTAAACTATTTATGAAAAATTACGAGCATCCATACAATTCTTTCTCGTAAAATTGAAATAACGAACAACATTAGTAAAACGACATTGACCTAATATTCGTACTTCTCAGAAGGAAGTTTGTGTGTGCGTTTTATTTTTAATTTTATAACAGAAAATAATTGGAATGAAAACGGTACAATTTTATTTTCGATTAATATAAATATTATGCATATGCACGAAGATATGTTGCTTTTTGTAAAATCTGAGGGACCAACGATCTGATGCATTTGGAATATTCGTGGTATTTACGGGAAAAAATTTGGGTATAGATTTTTTTTATTAGTACATATGCATACAGTTGATGCAATCTCGCTAGTGTTCTTTGCATTCGAAGGTTTGCAACGAAAATGCTGTTTGAACATCTCTGTATTATAGTGACTTTCTGCGATCGAGCCAGTAGTTATCTCATTTCACTTTGCGTTACCGGTAAGGAAAGACGTACGTTTGTGAGAGAGTAGTGGATAAATTATTCGATGATAATTGAATTAGATTAGTGCCGATCAGTGTCTAATATTTGTGAATTTCCGAATGTTTCAGGCAAATCACTATTAAACTGGCTTCGTAATACACGTTTATTACTTGGCCGGATTTCTTTATTACGGTAGAGTAAGTATTATTTCGTGATATGTCGTGACTGTCCATACGAATCTCTCTTTCCGTCTTTCTCTGTCTTTCTCTCTCTCTCTTTCTCTCCCTCTCTCTCTCTCTCTCTCTCTCTCTTTCTCTCTCAATCTCTCTCTCTCTCAATCTCTTTCCGTACACTTATGTCTTCCTCACTCTGGATATAACGGCACCAGCCTTCGATCACCAGTTTCTTATTTCGATACAGAAATATGTGAGCACAATTTTTGATCTGTACAACGTGCATGCATTCATTTTGGAAGAGGTTAGCGATCTTGTGACGTGTCAAGTGAATACTTCATTCCATATGGTGGTCACTAGCTCAACCACTTCGTGGTCATTGACATGTTGGCATTTAACTTGAATCTGTTTTACTGTTTCCCGTTCGATCGTAATAATCGTAACGAATTCGCATCGTTGCCTGACGCTTACAATTGCATGCGCCAGGTAGAAGATTATTGATCAGGAATTTATGTAAAAAGGGCATACATTAAAGAGAATTTTACAGATATCCATAACGTGCCCCGAATTCCCATGAAAATTTCTTGCCTTTCGGGTTTATCACTTACAATCAATTTCGTTCGCGTTCGCGTTTTTTACCATCTTTCCACATCGTCGAACGATTAATCTCGATTGGTAAAATAATAATTATGAAATGGAACGTATTGCATATGTACGATGATTTTGTTTAAAATATAGCAATTAAAATATAATATAGCTATAAATAATTATTAAGTTCCATAATAAATGCGACAATAAAGTAAATTATGTAATTTTTTTCTTGAACTATGAAGTACTGTGTATATTTCAGACTAAAGGATTAGAATGCTATTTAATGAATTATTTGCGCTGTCTTGAAGTTTCCACGTAATGTTTTGTTATAGTGCTACTGTAAGGACTTGGCACGAAACAGGACAACCCCATCATGCAGCAGCAGTCAGTAATGGAAGAGGGAACGGCCTATGAGCCACCTACCTATGATGAGACATTCCCAGTTCTTCCCGAGTCAGCCAGTTCAAGTTCTGGAAAATTAAATATTTTCTCTATAAATAATAATTTACAACTTGGACGTATAACTATAACACAGGTATACATCATTAAATTTCAGACATCATTAAATTCTTTTCCATATTTCATTTCTGTGGTTTCATTGCACTTAGATGTTTCGTGTACCTGGAGAAGAGCGCAAATTTGATCACAGCGACAAATTTGGAGAACGCGAATCCATACGTACATGTAAAACAATAATGAAAGAGACTAATACTATCATTGAAATAGCAACATCGAAAGATCAATCTCTAACATTCCTAATAACTGGTAAACAAAATCAAGTGTTGGAAGCCAAGCGTCGAATTTTAACAACATTTCAGACTCAGGTTCGGTGTTAGAATTAAATTAAGATTGTGTTCTATGAATACTATAAAATTTTCACTTTGTTATTGTAGGCAAGTAAACAAATTAGCATTCCTAAGGACCATCATCGTTGGATACTTGGAAAACAGGGACAGCGTCTAAAGGATCTAGAAAAGACAACTGCAACAAAAATAAATGTTCCATCTGTGCAAGATCAGTCAGATACAATAACGATTACAGGAACTAAAGAAGGAATAGAAAAAGCTGAGCATGAAATCAGAGTAATTTCAGATGAACAGGTTAGTATATAGATAAATAAGTAGATGTAACATATTTTAATAAAATTAGGCTGTATTGGAAAAGTAATACTGCCTCCTTTGTTCTTGTTAGTCAAGAAAAGCATTTGAAAGAATATCTGTGCCAAAAATATATCATCCCTTCATACATGGTGCACACAATGAAAATCTTAATGCCATGATGGCAGAAACTGGTGCTCGCATTAATATTCCACCTGCTTCTGTCCAAGAAGATGAAATTACCATAGCTGGTGAAAAAGAAGGTGTTCTAGCAGCCAAGCAAAAGATTGAAGCCATTTACAGAGACATGGTATGAGAGATTGAAAAAGTTGTTGCAGCATAAGTATTATAATAACACATATCGACGTAGGTCGTTTAATGTTGAACTCAAGATCAACTGAATCGTTTCATATCTATGTTCGAATCCTTTTGAAGCTTCCAACATCGATTTAGTGCGATTTAATCTGTCTTGAATTCATCATTAATGTGAATCATCAATTAAACTGAAATTTTTGGTTCAGGAGAAAAGATGTACCACAGTGTCAGTTGAAGTTCCGAAATCTCAGCACAAATATGTCATTGGGCCGCGTGGTAGTACAATAGCAGAAATATTGCAAGTAACTGGAGTGAGTGTGGAAATGCCTGCACTAGATTCTCCAACAGGTACTATTACTCTTCGCGGGCCTCAAGAAAAGCTTGGTCAAGGTAATTTTTATTCTCTAATAATTCTTGAAACAACTCACGATATTGTATCTACAGACTACAATAATGTTCGTCAATTTAATATTACAGCATTAAATAAAGTGTATGAAAAAGCGAATAGTGTTCGCACAGCCGTGGTAAAAGCACCTGTTTGGATTCACAAGTATATAATAGGAAGAAAAGGGGTTAATATTAAACGCATCACTCAAGAAATGCCAAAAGTAAATGTGGAGTTTACTGGTAAAGAAGATAAAATCAAGATCGAAGGTCCTCCCGAGGAAGTAGAGAAAGCACAAAATGAACTTCAATTAATGGCTAGTGATCTTATATCTAAGCTCACCTTTACAGAATTAAATGTTGATCCTAGATTTTACAAGCATATAATAGGGAAGAATGGTTGTAATGGTAAGATTTATAATAACAGAACATAACTATTACATTAATCATTTGATTATGTTGCCACATATTAAAATATTTATCATTTTGTTTGTTCTTTTTTTTTTTTTATTAACACACATACAGTAAATCGCGTAAAAGAAGGTACAGGTGTTGTAATTAATATTTCTGAGAATGATGGTAGCAACGTAATACGTATCGAAGGAAACCTCGCTGGAGTGCTCAAAGCTCAAACGGTTTGTAATATTAATCCTTCTACGTGTTACCAGTAGTGTGCAATTAAAACTTTACGTGTTTTAACGTTTTAACTTATATTATAGGAATTAGTAGAAATGGTGAGAAAATTGGAAAATGAAAAAGAAAAAGATGTGATAATAGATCATCGTTATTATCCTAGTATTATCGGAAATAAAGGGGATAATATTAAAGAGATTAGAGATAAGTTTAATCAAGTACAGATTACTATTCCTGGTCCAGGTATGTAACGTGATATATGCATCTAATAACTAGAACTCGGATTTATGCCAGATATAAAGATTCGAAAGACCTCGTCCCTTGTTGGCACTTAGCCAATAAGAGCTCAGTGTGCATTTTTAGAGTACAGGTCATATTGTTACTTTGCATTGTACTATTTTCTTATTTCTGAAACTACATATGAAAAATATATATAAAAATCTATAATTTCGAAAATTAATTTAAAAATTATGATATAATACTAAATTATAATTATGACGAAAGTGATATAGATAAAAATGTAGGAAAGTTAACAAAAAATATTTAAAAAATTGTTTTTATATTTACAGGAGAAAAGGGAGATATAGTGAAAATTAGAGGGCCCAAAGAGGATGTAGATAAGTGCCATAAGTATTTAATGAAACTAGTAAAAGAACTAAATGAGAATAATTATGTCTTAGAAGTACCAATTTTCAAACAGTTCCATAAGTTTGTCATTGGTAAAGGTGGAGTCAACATTCGTAAGGTTTGTATCAAATTAAATACCAGATAATTCAATTATTTTAAAGCAAACCATAAATATAATAATAAAAATGTGCAACTTAGATTAGAGAAGACACACAGACTAAAATAGATTTACCAGCTGAAGGCGAAAAAAGTGATGTTATAACTATCACGGGTAAAAAAGAAAATGTAGAGAAAGCTAAAGAAATGATTCAAAAGATACAAAATGAATTGGTAATATTTATATTATTATGAAAATATAAAATCATTCGTTCATTATGGTTTCTATTAATCGAATCTTTTGTATTAGGCGAATATTGTTACGGATGAAATAGTAATTCCATCAAAGTTCTACAATTCTCTTATTGGTATTGGTGGAAAATTAATTCATTCTATTATGGAAGATTGTGGTGGCGTTACGATTAAATTCCCCACGGCAGAAAGTGGAAGCGATAAGGTAAATATGTTAATTTAAAAGTGTTACAGTTAAAAAACTTGTGGCGGCCTTTCGACACTCGCCACTAGAGGGACAGCACCGTTTACACTTTCCTGAAAGTACCCGATGACCCATCCTTTCCAGTATATAGAAGTTCTGACCTGTCCCTAATATCCCAGCGTCTAAGGCAGGGCCTGCTAGGTACCCTTACTCTTCTATTCGATAGCAAACCGAAGCAACGCCGCTTCAAACTAATATAAACATTGTTGTATGTATATAGGTGACTATTAGAGGGCCAAAGGAAGATGTTGAAAAGGCGAAACAGCAGTTGTGTGATCTTACAAACGAGAAGCAGTTGTCCAGTTATTCAGCTGAAGTACGTGCCAAAGTACAACATCACAAATTCCTTATTGGAAAGAATGGTGCCAACATTAAGAAGGTCTGTACATAAATCGTCTAATGATACATATTATACTGTATAATTGTAATTTAATTATGCATTAATTATCACTACTTTTCATTTGTCTTAGATAAGAGAATCCACAGGTGCACGTATCATATTCCCAACGGAAATAGATCAAGATAAAGAAGTAATTACTATTATAGGCAAGAAAGAGGCTGTTGAAAAAGCTAAAGCTGAACTAGAAGCTACAATCAGCGAAATTGTGAGATTCTTTTACTGTTTTCAATTATATTAACACCAAGTTTGTTCTCTTATACTATTATATTTGTTTTTTTTATGCTACATTTGATATATAGGATAATATTTGCGAAGGTGAAATTCGCATTGACCCGAAACATCACAGACATTTTGTGGCACGAAGGGGTGGCGTATTGCATCGTATTGCTGATGAGTGTGGTGGTGTACAAATTTCATTCCCCAGAGCAGGCGTCGATAGCGATCGAGTGATTTTGAAGGGATCGCATGAATGTATAGAAACGGCGAAACAGAGAATGCGAGAAATTGTACAAGAATTGGTAAATTTTTATTTTTATTCCCCATTCGTTTATCGTTGTGATCATCTTTCGTACAAATCATATGTACGCGTTATTTCTTAGGAATCAATGGTAACGGAAGAGTGCATCATACCTCAGAAGCATCATCGTACAGTAATGGGAGCAAAGGGGCGTAAAGTACAGATGATTACGTCCGAGTATGATGTACAAATTAAATTTCCCGATCGAGACACTTATGGTCAGTATATTATTGATTGTACTTATACTTTTTTCGTAAAAAATAAATAATAACTGTTAAATTTTTCTTTCGTATGCTTTCATTTTAGATGAACAGCGTGTAACGGAACAGATGAACGGCGAGAACGGAGAAGTTGCTGAAACCGTTCCAGCCTGTGATATTATTCGTATTACGGGACAACCAGAGAATGTAGCAGCTGCCAAGCAAGCGCTGCTTGATCTTGTTCCAATTACGATAGAGGTTAGTACTCCTACCAAAGACTTTAATACTTGACAATCATATACTTATGTGACTTATAAAATCGTTTTTAGGTTGAAGTGCCGTTTGATCTACATCGTTCTATAATAGGTCAAAAAGGCCGTGATGTGCGAGAGTTAATGAATACATATGATGTTCATATCATGTTATCTCCAGCTGAAGAAAAACTTGATTACATTAAGGTATATAACATTTAACATTGACGAATACTTAAAAATATGTTATGTATTTGTAATAGAATTAAAATTGCCCCTACATTTATTAAGTAAATTAATATATTTCACTTTTTCTTTGTCTCTTTCTTTTAAGATTTCTGGAACACCATCGTGTGTTGAAAATGCAAAACAAGCTATACTCGATAAATGTAAAGCTTTGGAAGCTGAACGACAAGACAGGGCTTTGAAATCGTACGAGTTGAAGGTTAGTTTGCGTGTTTGTAAATCGAGGCTATACTCAAATTTAGAAACATAACTTATTGTGTTTTATTTTAGATTGAGGTTGATCCAGAGTATCATCCAAAGATAATTGGGCGAAAGGGAGCCGTGATTAATAAAATACGTAGCGACCATGATGTTCAAATTAACTTTCCTCGTAAAGGTGATCCTGAAGAACATATCATTACAATCACTGGTTATGAGAAGAATGCCTGTAGCGCACGAGATGATATTATGAAAATTGTTAACGAATTAGTAAGTTTATTATCTTTTTATGTTATTATTAATATGTTTCGCTTTATTTATTTTTTTCTTAACTTTCTTTGTGTAATCTAGAATGGTTTGACGAAAGAAGAAGTACATATAAACGCTGCTGTACATTCACGATTAATTGGTACGAAAGGTAGAAATATACGTAAAATAATGGACGAATTTCAAGTGGATATTAAATTTCCAAGAAAAACCGATCCTGATCCCAATATCGTAACAATTGTGGGTACAGAAGAAAATGTAGCAGATGCGAAGGATCGTCTATTGAATTTAGAAGAAGAATATGTACGTGTATCGTAATATAAACTGTTTACAAATGTTAAGATACAACATTTCTTTAATTCACTTCTTTTTTAAATGTCTCTTTTTAATTTCAGATTCAAGATGTCTTAGAAAACGAGTATCGCGAAAATTTACGTTCACCTCAACGCGACGAAAGAAATTCTGGCAATTCTGGCTTCGTAGTGAAAGGAGGACCTTGGGAACAGCAACAACAAAGTGCTCCAAATACCGCCAGCGTTGAAGAGTTTCCTCAATTCGCTGGATATTCTCACGTGCCAGTGACCAATCCCGATGGTCCTTGGGGCGTGAAACGTTAATACTTAAATAGAATAAAAATCGATGAAAAAGTATAAGGTAACAATATTATGATAACTTTCCTCTGACAAACGATACAAAAGGGTACACACATTAGTGCTAGGTGGTTCCCTGTTCCATTACTGATGTTGCTGCATACGACCTGGCCACTCTATTGGACTCTGATACTGGTTTACTATACAAACGTTTGACGATGGTGTTTATATTTACAGTTCATATACTAATTACCTATGTATCTGTAACTGTAACGCATGATTTTACGTTGATTGCCATGTTAGTAATATTCACACATACAGTCAGACGCAAATTACGCGTAATTTCATTCGTAAAAAAGGGAGAATTTGATTTTCTCGATAACTTTTATTTCTGCTGATATGCCTTTCAGGTACAGATATGTTGTACTTAAGACTGTGGCTTCGTAGGAACTAATTTTTTTTTTGTGTATATTATATATTTCACAGATTTGTCTCTATCCGTTTAGATTATGTGGCTGAACGTGTTGCTGCGTTCGATCACTCATAATGTTTTGTTAATTTATTTATATTTTTTGTACATATAAATTGCATTTTTTTGTTGTGTTGGACTTAAGTGGAATTGTTTTTGAACCACACTATGATGATATTAGAGTCTATAACAAATCTTTTGTGCGAAACGTGAAGCTTTAAGGTCTTTCTAAAGGGAAACGTTCCTAGATATAATTTCCTGCTTTTTCATGTAGCTAGTTTAATTAAATAAGATCGCTTTATACTATTGAAATTACAGTGAGCTATAAAGCGAACAAATCTGCCAACAAAAAACCTAAATGATCACTGTATATTGTTAAATGCTGGGTTTAAGAAAAGCAGAAGTGTTAGTAATTATTAAATGTACATTGGGGAACATAATCTTTAGAAGGCCTTGCGATTTTTCTACTGCTTTTCTGCAGTCATCAAAGACGAGACACGAGATCATTGGCACCCGTTAAAAAAAAAATTAAACGAATCATGGTTATTTATAATGTAAAGCGATACGAACGTATTGTTTGAATAACCGATTTTATTTATTCTTTCTATTTTACTGTTTGCTGTATGATGTGCAAATTTTTGCATTCTACTATTTATGAGGCCAACTAGCTAAGAAAAAGATATTCGGTTCAAGTGCCTTGTCTATTTTCTTCAAGACAGCTCATTTCAATTGTTGGAGGAATGTGAATATTAGATTATATATATATATATAATTATATATAAATGTATACACACTATATAAATATTGATAATAATTATATTATTATATATATATAAATATAACCGATATATGATAGGTATTGTACTGCAGGTACAATAATATACTACTATCACAAATAAAACAAAAAAATAATAGATACTATCAATGTATACAGAAATTCACCTATATTTTTTTTAGATTTACAGTAATTTTTATAAAACTACTTGATACGACGACTTATGTCATCTCCAATGCATGGTTTATACAAAATGCCAGAATTAGCAAATTTTAATATGCTTAGTTTTGGCTAAAAATTTGATAGATGCTGTGCATGAATGTACCTTTTCTAATGAATTATAAATACAAAATAATTGTAATTATAAAGTAATATTCTCTGTACGCATAATATGATGTCATAATACGATGAATTCTATTGTAGTAATATATATGTATGTATATATACGCATATACATACATACTTAATCTATTGTTAAACAGTGTTGTCTTTCCCTCTTAATATTTACAGCAGTAAATAAATTCTAAGACGATATTTTATCGTTTGATATTTACTTATTACAACATAGATGAGAGTTTTAACGTTTTTAATTGCCGCACAAATCCTTCGTTGGGTTTAATGCAGTTTCTTATGCTTTTCACCTTATTGTAAGCTACATCGTAAGATACATTTTCGAAAGCCATTAAATAAGATATGACAATCGCTGGTGCACGAGATACACCAGCGTTGCAATGTACAAGAATATTTTCATTGCGATTTTCGTGTATGATTTTAACGCATTTTTTTATTGCTGCAAATAGATCCGATTCTGGCAGATCCAGCAAATTACAATAGTAGTATTTGATGTCATCGAATTTTATTGACACATAGATACCAATACTCAAAACGTGTCGAATTTCGTATTCTTGTAAAATGTCTTTGTTTACGACAGGATCTTGCGAACTTAGAAATAATCCTGGTATTACATGTGCAATCTGTAAATCAGGCTTATAATCTATTACGAATGGTGTACCAGGAGTTAGTTCTTTCTTTTCTCCATTAATCTCTTCGTATCTTCGGCCAAGCGTATCAGTTACTATAGTTTTACAACTTTTTAAATGGAGCTTTCTATTTTTTACTAAACTGGTTAGGTCCATTGCTGATACAGAGAAATATTTTTTGAAAAAAAAGGATAGTATAGATTTGATTAAAAGAAATTTATTTTATGGTGTTCGTATTGTCTCCTCAACACGTATTATGTTTAATTTGAATCTATCGGTGTAACTACTAAATCCTCGGGAGATGCATTGTATTTTATAATATGTTTGTCTATCTCTTCTTGACAATATTCTACATTTGCTAGATATAAACCAAGTGCTGGAACTGTAACTACTTGGGGATACCAATTCTTATGATTAGGAACTTGTAACATTACGTTTATATCTTTTTCTGTTATTGTATTATTACTTAAGGCAAATAGAGCGCCTACCATTCGCCGAACCTAGAAAACAAATTGGTGGAAGATAGAAAACAATGTATAATGCAATATAGATAACCCTTCTATAACACTGTACTTTGAGAGCATATTTTCAACGCAACATAGCGGAAAAATTGTAAAATACAAAATAACAGTCTATTTTCAAAATATTATTTCAATCTAATATGATGTAATAAACATAGAAAATCCAAGTCGATTCTTCAGTAGTGTGCAATGCACTGTTTTAAAGAGAACGGTAAAGTTGTTTATTTCCTTATAGGAATCTTTGGTGATAATAAAAGTACAGATTATCTTCTATGATGCAGTTTTGATGTTACACAGTGCACATTATTCGTATTGTAGAAGGGGTACCTGTACATATTACTATTATTATGTATCATAATCTTTAACACATTTGTTTAAAAATAATAACAATGATATTCATGTTGTTATGTACAATATTATGTATACTGTTGTCTGTGCGGAAAAGTCTCTTTGAACATACCTGTTTATATAGGAAAGATCTCCCAGTACATACTATATTCCAATAGTCAAAATTTTGAGACAAAGCATCATACGGCATAAGTGGACAACCTTTTTCTAATTCAAAACTGTACAAAGTCTTTACATATCTAATTGGTTTGTCTGATATAGATTTTTCTGAAAATGTTGTAAAGTTTTTTGTTCCTACAAAAAGTTTTGTTCCTTGTCTCAATTTCTCAAGGTCAAAACTTTTTGACCTAAGGTAAATACATATTAAAATGAGAGGAAAGTAATAAAACAGTTAATATACTTCCAGTAGAAAGTGTAAATGATACCTGAAATGAAAACATTGAGTTAATTCTGCTACGGGGACTCTATGTTCGTCAATATTTTTTGCTTTCAGAAATCTATAAATATAAGTTCTAAATTTTACAAACTGTCTTGTATGGAAAGTATTCTTTACAGGAATAAATTCCAGTAGCCTGAAAGTAATTGATCACATTAATAGAAATGAAATTACAGAAATTAAACAACTGTTAAAAAATAAAAAATCACAAAATATTTAATCACCTAATATTGTGATTACTTTGCATCAAATATCGATTCACAAATGCAATTGCAACAGGGGGATTGTATATACTGTCATCTTTATTTTCTATATCAACATGTGCTGTGTTACATAAAGCGTGTACACCAACATCTGTTCTATAAAGTTCATTTTTTACGATTGTTAGATAAACGTAGTTATTTGATTAGTTCGCAATATTTTCATGATCACTGTCTATCGCACATGAAAATACTCACCTGCTGGAAGTAGTTATCTTTGGCCATTTTGTATACCTTGGATTTAAGGTAGAAAAAGCACATTCTAGAGCTCCTTGAACAGTATCCGTATCGTGCATTAGGAGATTTTCATTGGAAATTACATTCTTTTGCAATCCCCTGCACACACGTACAGAAATTAACTTTAGGTTTGGTATTATATCTTAAAACTTGATATTAAAGAAAATTTCAGGTTTGAGTTGTAAATCTTATTCTGTGCACAATATATCACTAAAGAATGTAATATCTACAAGCACAGAAGGAGAGTAATAAGTGTAAAAATAAATAGTAAATATAGATTAAATGAAAGCATGTACAGCTAGCTATACCTGTATTGCGTACCAAGATATGAAAATTTAATAAAATATCGCCTCATTCTTGTTTCTTCTAACTATTAATGATATAATGATATATACGCGTGTGTATGTATGTACGTGTAATGTATTATTAACTATTTCAGTAGAAATCAGTGATGATTAATAAAGTTTAACAAATTAAGAACCCGAATTTGAACTCTTCAAATTCTTAACCTCAAAATGTTCATAAAGGTACAATCTGCCGGTGTGCGACATGCGCAAGTACAGGGTGATCTTTACAGCTGATCATGGTATCAACTGTAAAAATTTGTCACACGAGTAGCGAATCACCCTATATATTACACATCTATTGCCTTCCCGACTTCGTTTCCGTTTCTCTTTCCTTCTCTTTGCTGCTCTCTCCTATCTTAATTACAGAATTTTAGAGTATTGCTAATTAAATAAAAGAATTCCTTAATTTTCATTGAATAGAAGGAGTCAGATAAATTATATCTCCCGCTTTCGAGGTGAGAGAGAGAAAGATATATAAGAAAGCTATAAGAAAGAGTGAGACAGATGCTACGACCTTTTTTCTAGAACCCGTGGCGCCATCTCTGTGAAAAGTGCTCAAACTGCTCGCTCAGCATTATCGACAGCGAAGTGAACTACTGAAGCACTAACGCCATCTATCGGGAAAGCGCTGAAACTAGTTGAGCATTAGTTTCGTTACTTTCCGCAGAGATGGCGCTAGTAGTACTTGAGAAGTTCACTTCGCTGTCGATAATGCTGAGCGACCAGTTTGAGCACTTTTCACAGAGATGGCGCCACGGGTTCTAAAGTAGAGCCGGTATCATCTGTCTCACTCTTTCTTGTAACATTCTTATATACCTTTCTCTCTCTTACCTCGAAAGCGGGTAAAATAAATATGATTTGCAACTTATTATAATAATGAGATTGATATATTAATTCCTCTTATGAGATACTCTTTTTTGCTGCCTTAATAGTGTTCAACTTTAATGTTGCAATAAATATTAATGAAGAATACTGAAAAATGTAATTTGCAACACTTGTACTATATATAATGAGTGTAAATATTCAGAGGAAGGTTTATTGCAAAACTTCATGTTTCGATTAAAATACCAAAAGCAGTTGGACAGAAAGAATTGCCATATGCAATGTAAGCATTAAATAAAAAGATCTTTTAAAAAAGCATACTATAGAGAACAATACATAAGAAAAAAAACGACTCTCTATTAGGTAATAATAACAGCTCTATTTACTCTAATTTGCAAAAGATTGAAATCACATTGGCGTTTGATGGACTATTGGATTCAGTTCCATATTTAACTAAATACAAGTACATGGATTATAAAAATACATAAATGTTTTACATGAACAATAATGGATACATAACTGAAACAATGAATTCATTGAATTTCTACAATATATTAATTATAAAATTCAATTATAACATTGTATGTGCGTAACAAAATAAAATACTTCAATTTATTGTACTGTACGTTTTAATATTAGTTTTCCTCCTATAATATTATTTCAGAAACAAATCTCATTCGAAACTGACTATAATCCTTCCAGCGACCGCTAAATTACAAGCCTTTCCTAAAATTAATAAATATGCGTTTGCGATATATTAGAAACATGTAAATCATATGCGTTAAAGGAAACAAATGAATGATATATACAGTCGGTTCCAAAAATATTCAAATACCAGTATAATTGAAAAGTCGGGAAGAAAAACGAATAGTGTCCACATTCTATTATATTACCAAGTTCAATTTTTTCGAATGGATTCGTATCATCTTTTTCCCGATACTCTAATTTTTATATTTATTCTAAACAAATATACAATATATATTCACACCCTGTATTTGTACCGTACTTTTATCATATATTAGAGTACAGTATATAGATACCAAAAATTAAAAACAAAAAGAATTCATTTGTTATGTATCATTGTTTAAAGATTATAAGAAAAGCCAAAAGACTACTTTACAAATCCGTCACATAATTAAAATAAGTTATTTTCTTCGAATGTGGTGGATAAACAGCAACAATAAATAGTTAAATCATCGAACAGAATAATGATGTTTAAACATCGACTATTTACAAAAAATATGCATTCAAATATTAAATGTTTGTAAAAAAATATCGATATATTAACTTTATAGCTAAAATTTATACTGTTTTAGTACTTCCGTAATACACACCGAAATTATTACTTTTCGGTTTTTCCTTTCCTATTTAAAGAACGGTAAGTAACTAATCGCCAAGATCTTTTTTTAATTTTAATATTTATATACTATACGTGTAATGTGTAACGCATATATTTTTGAAACGTAAGTAAAAATTATATGGAGCTCTGAATATTTTAGTAACAGATTGCATATAAACTTTTATGTAAATATACTAACCCATCCATAACATTATAAAAAATTAAATACATCTTGAGTGAACACATTAAAATGGTAACAAAACGTTGTGACGGCATAAGAGGTCACTCCCCACCTTTCCTAATTATGTCTTTAATTCCATCCCTAATTTCAATTATTCATCATACAAAACATATATAGATATGTTCATTTGATTAAATTAATAATAAACAGCTTCAATAAAGTGCAATAACATAGCTTAAAGAAAAACAAACATGTCTTTTCTATGTACACGATCAACATCTGCAATTTTCCACACACTAAATTTACCTAAGCTGATTAGAACACTATTGTTTGTTAAGTACAAGGCATTCATGTGCAAAAAAATTTTACTGCCTATAATTTACATAGGCAAAATAGTAAAGGAATAAAAGCTCCAAGAGCTACAAAAACTGGTAACATTACTGATGAATCATCAATCGAATAAGGATCTGGTGTTCTAGGACCACTTGTGTGTCGACTACGAACTGTCGATTCCTCCTCGTCTTCCTGTATATTATGATATTCCTCTGGTTCTTGAGGAATTGGGCCCAACTGCGGTATATCTGAAATTGACCGAAAAATAGTTAAAATGTACACATTGTACAATTTTTTATATAGTAAATAAATTTAAATGATACCTTCCACATTTCCTTTTATCACAGCAATGGCATTTATCTTTGGGTTGTCTCTGTAACCCTGCAATTAATTATAGTTAGTAAAAATAATTCAGTTTAATTAAATTACATGCCTCTCACTTGCTGCAACAGTGATAAATTAAAATATGTAACGAAAATAATAATAATACTTTTATAAATTCAACTCTAATTTTTCCAGCTAATATATCAGATTCCTCGTCATTGTATATCAATTTCCCAGCGTGAACTTTAAATGGAACGTATTCGTCATGTGCTGTACCACGTCCAACTCTTTCAAAGATATCTAAATCAGTAACAACAGTATGATCTCCGTTTAACACCACGTCGAAAACCTATAAAAGTTAAATGATACAGTAATTATTAATCTAGACCATGTGTAAGAAGAAAAGAATAAATTTAATCTTACCTTCATATTCGGAGAATTAAAGTAAACTTCGCAGAACTTCAATATCATAACATAATCCCCGTCTTCGCTAATGGGAATATCGTACCCAAAAGTACTATGATGATAGCGCTCCGTCTGATATAAGATTTGATCGATAGCATTTATTCTTCCTATGATTAATTGTTTGCCGTAATCCGACGCTGTTCCTACTTTATTCATCAAGGGATCTCTAGCATAACGAATTCCATAACTATCGGTGTGCGCTTCTCCACCAGCATTTATTGCATATATTACTTCCAGACTTTGTAAACTTTGAGCACATAAGACAACTAATAACGTCGATATTGTCAGAAAGTGTACTTCCCATCCCGAAATCATGTTTTTCTTTATTATATGATAATGCTCAGCTTTTTCCAAGTGACAATATACTCATAACTTGAGATTTTTGTGACCGGCAAGTGAGGTTATGTTTAAAATAAAGAAACATTTAAGACTAGCAATATACTGATATTGAACGCAAAAATTTCTATGGTATTCGTTTAAAGTCATATGAAAATCAGATGAAAATATTACACTCTATCTACTTTTTTAACAAACATCATTAATATTCAATCACGAGTTACGTGATTTTAACCATACATTGACACAGTCACGTTTAGTATTACGTGGCTGGTGGACGTGTTAGGTTAGATAGACGTACGATATTATCTTTCGAGTGCAAGGTGTGTCACAATGTAATACTAATTGTTAATAAAATCTCTACATGGAATAAAATATGTATAAATTAAATTTTTATTTATTTTAGCGAACCACTTGGTACTAATAATTTGTATCATAATTTATATCGACAATATATACATGCGATATCTTTAATGTTCTGCAAGTTGTTATCGACTGAGGAAAACTGCAAATTTTTTACATACAATAAAATACTAATCAATTATGGAAACGAATATTTATCTTATATAAGAAAATATAATTATTTAATTTAATGTTAGTTATTACTTTAATAGAAAAGGAAACAAATTATCTTCACTTGTCTTTTTTTCTAAAATTTACTCTTCGTATTTATACTTAATCGCTCATTTTAAACAGTTACATCAGTGTGTGTGTGCACGAATACAGACGAAAATGCACTTTGAAAATGTTCAGAAGACCGTTAACGTTGCACACCTGCCAGTACCGTCTGCTTTTCTTTGATACAGGGAAGCCTCACAATAACTACAAGATAAACGGTATCCTTTGAAAACGCTAAGGGACAGATGAGATTTTACATTTATAAATGCTGCAATGCATCTATTATATTCTGCAAGGACACATATTTTAACTCTTTATTCAAGGATAGCTTTATTCAAGAATATAACTGGGTTTGTCACGTTCTTTGGCTGAATTTGAATAAAGGTCATAAAACGAACATTTACCGGTATAGGAATATATAATTTGAGATTAGAAAACTGTTACTCTTTTAGAAGAATATTACAAATCTTCGTTATTACTAGCGGTTTTATCTTGCACAATCCCGAGACGCCTAGAAACTTCCGTGTTCGATTTTCTAGAATCTCAGACGTCTTTAAACATATACAAGGAGCAAACGTATGCTATAAAATTTTTTGAAATAAATATCCTGCAATAAAGAAAGTGGCACCTCTGGTTAGAAACGCGGCTACTTTACGTAAGACTTATATTGATCACATTTGTACGGCCGTACACGTGTATACTTCTATACATAAAATATGTATAGAGCAAGAAACACACGTTTGCGATGCTGACTATAATAACTGATAAAGAACGTGTAGATATGACTCAAACAGTGGGTATACACGCGCAATAACAGCGCACAAGCGGATGTACCATAATCAGGAACGTTTCAATGCACAGCAGAGCCCGATTTTTGCCATTGAGCCGAGGGCTTTAAGGTTGCCTCGAAATAACATTTTTAAATGTCAAACAGTTCCTCTATGGAAGGTTAGAGGTTAATTTAATAAAGGAAAGAGTGTTCAAATGATGTATTTTATAGCTCCAGGAGTAATAGCTGACGAGGGAGACTAGCCAGTTCTCGATTCGTCTCTGGTATGACTACGCGAGAATTAGCTGGAAGTTTCTGCGGAGTTCCCAACTCTACTGCAATGCTCATCGTCATCGATTTCATACATTGGGCTTTGTCGCATAGGCTGCACGTACTTCTAGAGGAAGCGTAACAAATATACATGACAGATAATGAAATTGCTATGCTACATAAAGAATGAAATTTTTATTACGCGAGGCTGTACTTTATTATACCAATTTTTAGCAAAAATAAATGGTTTGAGTATGTAAAAATGATAGAATACAAATACTCCAAACATTTATCTTATTTTATCGACAATTATCTTACTTCAGCAAAATTTCTAGTTGTAATTAAACTTGCGATATTTTTACGGTTATTTGAAGAGCGTGGATTCTAAGTGTAGATATACACGTTTCATGCGTCATAGTGATGCAAAATGTACGCATCTATATATCGAATGTATATGTCTGCTATATATCAGTAAATTTCAAAGAACATGTATAAACGAAGATTGGAAATTTTTTTTACATCGAAGCTTTGTGATCTGACGTTTTGAATACAATTTTATAACGTTTATAACATTTCTTGCATTTCATTTTGGCAAATAATAATCCAGAAGATGGGCAACGACTGCAAACGTTGTATTTAATTTTGTGTATTTAACCTCTGCTACGTGTAGCATGATATTTACTTTCAGGCAATGAATCAAATTCAATATGACCAATTAATATCGAATTCTTAATATTCGTTTTATCTAAGAAGTATTATATTAATCTTCGGCATTAAAAAATAAAGGAGCCTCTCGTAAAAATATATTTTTATGTTAGAAAGTTTTACTCATTTCATCTATTTGTTTAAATGAAATCTAAGATATATATATATATATCAGTTTGAATATTTCATACGATATTAAGCAAATTAAGAGTAGAATTCACATAAATATTTATCTAATTACGTTAATTTATATTACACCTATTGCGTACGATGACACAGCATTATAATTAACCGATATCTTTACAAGAAATGGTTATGAACCTAATCAATGAATCATTATTTTGATGAATGATTTATAATTCTGATTGAAGTACTATTTTTTCTAGAAAACAACTATATTTTATCAATATAAGTATATTGTAAGAAAATTACTCGATATGAAACTGAACACAAACACTTGTAAAGGTTATAAATGTAAGTGGAATTTAGGAACCTTGAATACATGCGATCCATAACCATGCATGAATATGAACTTCATGTAGGGAACTTGTACGTGTAGTATCTGTACGCCTTCTAGAATTGACTACATACTGGATTTTTCTGTAACTTTCTTCGCGTTCTACTTCCGTATGAGACGCCGTTTCAACTGGAAATGAATTTAAAAATTATTTCATTCACGTGCAGATCGCTTCGATGTTAGTTCGACAAATTTTCAGCGACTTTTATTGAAACAAGCAAACGCCTAAATTTGTTAATATTTATTGCATACAAAGTACTTTTGGATCGGTCGATAATCATGCAAAATGCTATCATTGACGCACGTAGTTCGTGGCGCTCAGCCAATGATCCTGCAGGTCCGTAAGAAAGTGGCACTTGATTGGCTGGCGGGGAGTGCATGAGCGGGAAGAACATTCCAGAAGCGTCCTCTGAGAAAGTAATATATATTGAGCCGCTCGCACGGGCTCTTCACTCACGTTGCGAATCGTCGAAAGGAGAACTTCTTCACTGTCCTACGCAAAGCGAACTTTTTACGAGCTAACAAAGAAAAAAGGTGTGTGCCTCTACCGTCTACGTTTTATCTCGGATACATCGTGCGTTACGGAAGTGATTTTGATATCATTTTCAGAAACTCAAAAATTTTCATTTCGCTCTTTTTACAGACTAGCAAAAATGGCCAAAGCACCTGCAGTTGGTATTGATCTGGGCACCACTTATTCCTGCGTCGGTGTATTCCAGCATGGAAAAGTGGAAATCATCGCCAACGATCAAGGAAATCGTACAACACCCAGTTATGTTGCATTTACGGAAACCGAACGGTTAATTGGTGATGCTGCCAAGAACCAAGTTGCTATGAATCCTAACAACACAATCTTCGGTAAGTACGTCGTTTATTCCCTAAGTATTTTCCAAAGGGAAGAACTCTGCCGTATTTCTTCCGCGAAGAGGCTGTACTTTTAAAGATTTCTTACATTTTGCCTTCAAGTAATTTTTATATTTTTTCCTTTCTTTTTTTTGTTAACGGAACACTTCAAAATTTCAACGATTTCCTCGAAATACATCGAAGAATACAGACAAATTTATTTTAGAGATTTAATTTCGATATTTTATGATCGAGTAATATTTCGAATTAAACAATGCAAAATTGCTGAAACAAAATTTTCGTGAAATTATCAGTAAAGAAATTATTTGTTAAATACGTAACTTATTAAACATGATTTCGCACGAATTAAAAAATAAAATTCGTTGTAATCATTTCAAATTAATCATAGCATAGATTAGTAATTAAAAGTTTAATTACTAATCAATTGATTTCCTCGAAATGTTTTTGAAATAATTGGAATATGGAAACTGTTAAGTAATTAATTAATTCAAGCGTTCCGTGTTAATCGTCATCGATGATCAGTTAAATCTTTCTAAATGTGCTGAGATAATGCTGTTTCATTGCTTCGTAAGTGGGCGTGGAGAATTTTCAAACATGGTAGTCGACAGGAAGGTCAATACGTCGGCAACGTATAATCAAGCACGCACGCGCGTGCAAGTTAGGGGTCACGATTCCTAGAGGTCGCATTTTTATAATCTTTCCTGAATTATCGTTTTTAATAGAACTGTTTCCTTATCAACTGGAAATCAAAAGTATCATTTAAGACTGCTAAATATATTAAAAATAAATTAAAATAAAAAATTATACTGTATAAGAATTATCCTATTAGATGTTTTTGGAGTTACATATATGATTTAAATAATCTAATGAAAGATTAAGTGTATTAAAATGTAGATAGAAATTGATAAAATTATTTTTAGTCTGCTTGTACTTGAGCTTTATCTCTGCATAAGTTTATTCAGCATCTTGATATCTAAGGATCCACTTGTATTTGATGCATTTCTGATCACCTGAAATGAAAAATAAATTTGTTAAACTTTTATATATAATTATTTAGAATTTAAATATTTAAATCAATTTATATTGTTAAAATAAAACAGTAAAATTGCTTTGATCATAAAGTCATATCTTTGGCCAATCTTATTCACAGTACTTGTTGTATCTTGTACTTTATACTTAAGATTATGCAATTAGCAAAAAAATAAATTATTCTTAGATTTTTGCACATAATGTAAATTAGTTTGATGCAAATAAATGACAAAATGTTTATGTAATCGTATCTGTTTTCAGATGCCAAGCGCCTCATTGGACGTCGTTTCGAAGATCCCACTGTACAGGCTGACATGAAACATTGGCCTTTCACTGTAGTTAACGATGGTGGCAAGCCTAAAATTCAAGTAAATTACAAAGGAGAGACGAAGACTTTCTTCCCAGAAGAAGTGAGTTCAATGGTCCTGGTAAAGATGAAGGAAACTGCTGAGGCATACCTCGGCAAGACCGTCAGCAATGCTGTGATCACTGTGCCTGCTTACTTCAACGACTCGCAGCGTCAGGCAACCAAGGACGCTGGTACCATCTCGGGCTTGAACGTTTTACGTATTATTAACGAGCCCACCGCTGCCGCCATTGCTTATGGCTTGGATAAAAAGACCACCAGCGAGCGCAACGTCCTTATCTTTGACCTCGGTGGTGGTACCTTCGATGTATCAATCCTGACTATCGAAGATGGCATTTTCGAGGTCAAGTCTACAGCAGGAGACACTCATCTTGGCGGCGAAGACTTCGATAATCGTATGGTCAATCACTTTGTTCAGGAATTCAAACGTAAATACAAGAAAGAACTCACATCAAACAAACGTGCCCTTCGTCGTCTGAGAACAGCTTGTGAACGTGCGAAACGCACGCTGTCGTCGTCTACTCAAGCCAGCATAGAGATCGATTCGCTCTATGAGGGAATCGACTTTTACACTTCGATCACCAGGGCTCGTTTCGAAGAGCTTTGCGCTGATCTATTCAGAGGAACACTCGAACCGGTAGAGAAATCGCTGCGCGATGCTAAGATGGACAAGGCTCAGATTCACGATATCGTACTGGTTGGTGGATCTACGCGTATTCCTAAGATCCAGAAATTGCTGCAGGACTTCTTCAACGGGAAAGAGTTGAACAAGTCTATTAATCCTGATGAGGCTGTTGCTTATGGTGCTGCTGTGCAAGCTGCGATCCTGCATGGTGACAAGTCTGAGGAAGTACAAGATCTGTTGCTTCTCGATGTAACACCTCTTTCTCTTGGTATTGAAACTGCTGGCGGTGTGATGACCGCCCTTATCAAGAGGAACACTACCATCCCAACGAAGCAAACCCAGACCTTCACTACATACGCTGATAACCAACCGGGTGTATTAATTCAAGTATATGAAGGAGAGCGTGCTATGACGAGGGATAATAATCTGTTGGGTAAATTCGAACTCAGTGGTATTCCACCAGCCCCACGAGGAGTTCCTCAGATCGAAGTCACCTTTGACATCGATGCCAACGGCATTCTGAACGTCTCTGCAGTCGATAAATCTACTGGCAAAGAGAATAAGATCACGATCACCAACGACAAGGGCCGCCTCAGCAAAGAGGATATTGAAAGGATGGTCAACGAAGCCGAGAAATATCGTAGCGAAGATGAGAAACAAAAGGAAACTATCGCTGCTAAGAATGGTCTCGAGTCTTACTGCTTCAATATGAAGAGCACAGTGGAAGATGAGAAACTGAAGGACAAGATCAGTGCCAGTGACAAACAGGTTATACTGGATAAATGCAACGACATTATCAAATGGCTGGATGCCAATCAGTTGGCTGATAAAGAAGAATACGAGCATAAACAAAAAGAGTTGGAAGCAATTTGCAACCCCATTGTTACCAAGTTATATCAGGGTACCGGCGGTATGCCTGGCGGAATGCCTGGTGGTTTCCCAGGAGCTGGTGGTGCCGCACCAGGAGGTGGCGCTCCTGGCGGTGGTGCCTCTGGACCAACCATCGAAGAAGTCGACTAAATTGTTACTCGCTTGCCACTGCCCTCTCCATGATTTAATCTTGAGCAGAGGAACTACACTTGAAGAACATAGAATTATTATACAGCTGCGGTCTTTCGTTCCTCAGTATAATTTATCTAGGTTTTAGATTCTTCCTATGTCACTGTAAAAGTACAGATTTATTTCTTTCGTCCCACCCTGCGTAAAACTTGAAAAATAATTTATTCCTATTGATAATCCTTTTTCTACTCAGATTATTTTACAATGCGTAAAGAATAACTTTATTGTACTTATATTCCAATTATATGGATAAAAGATCAGTTGTTGATTTTCTATGTTCGAAAAAAAAAAAAACAAAATATAAAACAATCCCCTCAATCTTACAACTGTTGTTTTTAACTTACCACCTTACCCAAGCAAGTTAAACGATAAGATAACTAATGTTACATAAAATCAAATTGATTCATTTCAAAATGCGTTGCAATTAGCTTGTTATTAGTTTTCGATTAATTTAAATTATTTTATAAATTAATTGAAAAAGAATATTTAGTATTACAAAGTATCCTAACATCTACTTCACATCACAATGAAATAGCCTGTAAGTGTTATTAAAGAAATATAACAAATACGTCTTCTGTAAGGATGAAACAGCATGTTGAATCTTGTGAACCGTAGATTGCAAGTTGAAACGTCTGTGAGATGCAGAGGATGAAGGATTGTCTTGAACTACGATTAGAGAAGGATCAAAAAGTTTATAACATATACTTATAACACAAGAATGTTTGGAAGATAAGTTCGCATTTGTACTGTATATAAATTCCATTTACATATTTGTGTTTAACATTTTATCAGCGATATGTATATATACATATTGTATCGTGTATCCTTTATGTTATAAAATAAGAAATAACTTTTTTGGATAATTTGGCAATAGAGAATAATGTGCAACGCTTAGTGAAGTTAGTAATAAATGGAATACTTGTCATGAAATTAAATTTTATTTGTGCAAGCACAACAGATTCGAATGCTACAGAAAACAATTATTTGGCAATAGATAGTCTAATGACGAAAGTTTGATGTATGAACAATATATTATTATACGATATCCTGTTTCCAACTAGGATAAATTTTCTAACGCATACCTGAAGTAATCTGAAACATAATACGTGACAAAACAATTGAACTGCAAAATTCAAAAATAAGAACGTGAAGTGCAAGCGTTATCATGAAAGAAATTAAGATGTATGTGCCATAGTAGTTGCAAACAATACAGTTGATTTTCCTTTTTTCTTTTTCTTTCCACCACCATTTTTCTTCGTTTCTAAAACAACAAAAAGTAATTTTAATACAACAATCATCAGTATTACTTTAGTATTACTCTGATTAGAGCTATGAACGGAGACTTTTAATGGTTATTTTCTTGTGCTATGTTCAGGAGCTGTTAAATTTTATACAGGGTGACTCACTATTCGCGTAACAAATTTTTACAGCTGATACTACACCTCAAAAGCAACAAAAAAGTTCATATAAACCCCAATCCTGTATAAATTATATAACTATAAAAGACATTTTATTTATACCAACCAAATATCTCAGAAGCTCCAGCACAATACAAATACAATTAATTTCAAACTTACCCAATTTCGTTTGCTCTAATGCGACTGCTAAAGCATCGCCAAAACTCCGACTGTACGATGGTACCGCAACATAGTCCTCATCTTCTTCGGTGTTTTGTGAGGACGACTTCATTGTCATATTAGAACCTAGTTTCCCTTGAGTGGAGTTAATTGATGGCCACGCCGATTGCGATTTTATACGTCTGCCCGTATTTCGCAACATTTCCGCGAATGATGGTCCCGCTTCCTGAACGACATTGTCAGTTTGTTTGGATGCAATAATTTCGTCAAATGTGCTTATGGATGGGCTACTAGCTATACTTGAAGCCGTTGTAGATTCTGGTGGCGATGGAACATTATCCCTATAAATATTTATTTATTCGTCATACAGAAAATTCATCATTGAATTTAAAAAATAAACTTATAATGATAGATTATATATCAGAAATGTATGCATAAGTGTTATATTAACAATATATACGCACTCTGCAAATAACAATTCCGGCTGCCATTGAGGAAAATGTTGTTGAGAATCAATATGCACGATAGGTGTTGGATACTTTCCCATTCGTTTATTTTCTTCTTCAGTAATCTTCTTTTCTCTCTTCCGCTCTTCTCGTTCTCGTTGTTGTCTACGTTTGTGTCTCAATGTCAATTGATCTATAAAATTGTTCATAATATAAATGAAAATATTAATTAAAGCGAAGTATACTTATATTTCGGATAACGAATATAAGAATTACCCTGGAACGAAGATAGAACTTCTTGCGATATAATTGGCGGTTTCAACTCAATCTCAGCTACCTCAAATTGGCAAGTTAAAGGCAAATGGCATAAATATCTTAATCGACGTCTCAGATCGTCCGTAACACTTCCCCCCTCTTTTTCTAAAAGTTTTCCCGTTATAATACAAGGAGAATTTTCAAGGCTTCCGTACTGCATTTCCAACATCTTTACATTCATTGCATGAAGATATAAATGTTGTCCATCTTCCGCTAAAATCCAATATTTTCAACAATTATGTTAAATGTAATTTTCAAACTAACTACATTAAAAATATTATAAAGAGAGAAGTGTAAAAAAATTGAAAACCTTGGTAAAAATAAAAGAATTTTTGCGTGCTCGAGGTGGATTGAGCATTTAGGTTTAGCGAGTTTTCCGTTGATTTTAATAATTCTTCATCTAAATTTTTTGTATTCATTTTTGATGAAGTTTCTTCACAGACGTGTAATTCAGGTTGTTTTTCAATATCATCATTTTCTGCTTGCGTTGTAGTTTCATTCACGGAAACGACTTCTACTTCTGACTTTGCCTGCAAAATATTTGCTTCAATGAAGAAGTATAAAATTCTACGAATTCAGTAAAAATGTAGCAGCGAATTAATCTTACCTTTTGTAATAACTCTTCTTCCCTCCATGAAAGTTCTTCGAGCGCTTGTTCAATGTAACAGTTTTCCGGAGAATCGGGATTATCCGAGAGTTCAAATTTTAATTGAATACGTTCACACTCAATGATATTCATGACCTGAATTACAATCCACGACACGAATCACAATTAAGGCTGATGTTCTTTGAATCTTTAGATTTTTAGTTTTCAGAAGCTTTAACAACTTACATCTTCGGTACTTGCAATGAGAAGTTTCGAATATACTTGGCTACTAACAGTTTCTGAAACTGGGAAAAAGTTTACTGGATTTTGAGAAACAGTTCCAACGGGCACCGCGAGAAGCGATCCTTTTTCGCGCCGCATCAAACGTAAAGTAACAGCATCCCCTGAACTTAATGTGCTTTGTGTGATCTCTGTAACGCTGAAATAGAGAGAAAACATTTTATTTTCCAATGAAGAAATTTCATTGAGAAGTACAGTAGAAGCTTGATTATACGAATTGATCATGATATGTATTTTTTGGATAATTCCTGAGAAAATTTAAGTAAACAAAACTATCATCTAAATACGAGCGATGCGGCATTCTTAGTGTTACTTAATGTTGTGATAATTGGTGTTCCGATAATAGAGATTCTACTGTATTATTTAAATACATTCAATGAAATTACCTTTTCAAATCAGATTTTTGAATAGACTCATAACAAATAGGACATTTACGCCAAGTCTTATCAGAAAGTGACAAATAATGAAGGATACAAGGCCAACAATAAACATGACCACAACGTGTCATTTTTCCAGCAACCGGTGAGCATAAACATATTGGGCATGATAAGTTTTCAGAACTATAAAGTTTCTAAACCACAAAATTTCATTATTATAAAAAATACTTTAGATTCGTAGAACTTTTCACAAACATATTTATAGCTTACAATTTGTTCTACTAATTTCCAATCAACCAGTACATCAGGATCACTTAGATATAACGCATAATTTCCATTAGAAGTTACAACAAACTGGCAGCTAAACGACAGAGTAAGATTTATGTTAGATACTACTGATATTACCTATGTAATGTTTATGGTAGTTTCACTGCATGGAGTACCTAGCTTGCAAGAATTGTTCTTTATTGTACTTATGCCGTTGTATTGGTGGAAGCCATCTGTTACTGTTGCGAGAGAAACCCTTCAATGATTTTCCATGACTCCATGCACCTGAACCACCTTGCATTTCACGTGGTTCATAATGAAAATTCAGCAGATGATTCAAGTTCTGCTTTTTACTTCCTTGGACCACCACTGAGCCAGGCTCAGCTAATTCTGCTTGGACTACCTATTGATTGATACATTATATTTATAGAGAGGCATCGTCAAACTCGTTATTTAATTTTATACGAAACTTATATCATTACTTGTAAGTCCTTACTTTAAGCAAACACAAGTTCTTAATTAAATCTTTTATTAAATCTAAACTAAGCAGTGAATTTTGATATATCAACATAATTCGATATAGAAATTAACCTTGGTATCCTCCTTTGGACCGCCATGATATTGTCCTTTAGGTTTTGGTCTCTTATCAAAATTTTTTGTTTTCTGTACATTGCACTTCCTTGATTGATCAAATTTTGAGAAACTGCTAGTGCCTGCTGGTTCACGTCGGCGTGAGGTCTTTGGGAAAAGTTTGTTTGTAGCATCTGTGCAAATGATGATTCATAATCATCCATATGTTCTTAACGAGCAATTGATATATACATATATATTTTATGAAACAAGAACATAATGCTGCCGTTTCAAAATACAAAATTTCTACAACACTGTTGCATTTATTTACTCTTTAACTTAAATACTTTTGTCTTTTGCAAGAAGAAAAAAGAAAATTTTCCACTTTAAATATTAAAGTAAAATATTCTGTGCACACTTAAGAGTATATGATATACGATCTTGGACTTAAGAGATTATATAATTCAAGGATTTTCCTTGAAAAATACTGCGAATCATTGGACAACGCAATTACAAGCCGAAACAAAAACATTTACGAAAATAGGAACGCACGAACTTGAAATTGTTTTTTTTTTTGCACGAAGTTCGCAAGGTATGACGTCAGCTAAAAGATGACGTCCTTATCGATAGCAAACGATATTTGGACGACGCACCTTGAGTCTTTTTAGCATCAGCAGGAACCCCCTTTACGGAGGATTGCGGAAATTTTGTGTTTTTTTCCATTTTCGGCACGAATGCGTTCGTGCTGTATTCCAGAGCGGTCGAGGCTACGGTCTCCTCCGTATGGAGAAACAGTGTATTTCTGCAGGCCCTTCATCTTCTTCAATAAGCCATGTTTCTTTATCGTCAAAGGTGAAGAAAAAATCCTTCAAGTCGCCGATAATCCACGGCCGATGTAACGGTATAAGGTGAACACAAATACGTCTGTAACAGAGCGGGTGCTCTGTCTCGCCCTTCTCGTCGCAAACGACGATCTTCCGAATCCCCTGGCACTACGGCCAAAATCGGTCGCGATCTCGTCGCTATGATGGCGACGAAACTAATGACTTGCGCAAGCGGAAGTAAGACGCGGCGCACAACGACTACTCGAATAATGTAAACACTACGTTCGAACGATAAGTCGCAGGTTTTGCCAGGGATTCGGAGTTCCGTTCGCTTCTATAGACGCTTGACAAAAATAATACAAGTGTATATTAATACGAGTATATTTGAACTCTAACGCTATACTCTGTCACATGATGTAACCGTATCTAGCTTCCGCCGTTTGAAAATCTACCTGTGCGATGACAATTCCGCGAATTGCCTCGTATTGCACGCTACGCTAAATATTGCGCAGTTAATAAGTGTTGTTACGCATTGTTATGTTATTAAGCTATTTCCGACTGATAATGAGACTATTCTTAATGTAATAGGGCGTTATGGGACAGAGGGAGTTCTAATTTCGTTTGTATAAATTATTCAATGTATTATTCGCGCAAAGTAACATCCCAATTTTGTCACAGTAAGAGCACTGTGATGTTACTTGTGCCGTGTGACATCACTTCCGTACCCATCTACGTCCGACTCACCGATGTTTGTGATGGCACGCGGTAACAGCATGTTCTGGGACTACCTTAGTGATAAAAGAGAGAAAGATATATAAGAAAGCTATAAGAAAGAGTGAGATAGTTGCTACCGACACTTTTCTCGAACTCCTTGCCCCATCGCTGTAAAAAGTGCTCAAACTGGTCGCACATCGTTATCGACAGCGAAATAAACTACTGAAGAACTAGCGCCATCTCTGAGGAAAGTACTGAAACTAATTCCCGACTAGTTCAGCGCTTCTCAAGCAGATGGCGCTAGTTCTTCAGTAGTTCACTTCGCTATCGATAACGATGTGCGACCAGTTTGAGCACTTTTTACAGAGATGGCGCCATGGGTTCTAGAGGAGGGTCCGTTTCATCTGTCTCACTCTTTCCTATAGCTTTCATATATATCTTTCTCTCTCTCTTACCTCTAAAGCGGCAAATATAAAATAAATTAGAATAAAACAGTTGAAATATACATCCTGACAACACAATTTTGTCAGAGTAAGATCACTGTGATGTCCCTTGCGCCGTGTGACATTATATATTTATATTATTTATAAATAATATGTATTAAAAAAAAAGTAGAAGAAATGATTGATGAAAGAAAGCAATGATTGAAAAGAAAAAATACTATGGTTATGTGGTCAAATTACATATATGTTTAAATGTAATGCACACAGAATAAATGTAATGTTATCTTCATAAAAAATTGGCAATAAATAAGATAACTTCCTTCGGCTTCAATTCTGTTGTTAAACACGTATAATCAGTTTTGCGAAGTTACCCTAGGGAGTGTGAATTTCAGCGCCAAACTAAACGTTTGTTTTAGCCTAGGTATCTGTGAAAATGTTTTCATCGTATATTTTTCAAAAAAAGGCGAACATTTATCTTCATTGTCGATTATTGTGTGCGAAATGAAAATAAAATACAGTTTTATTAAGCACAAAGTACAAAAATCTCTCTGTTAAAAAGTGCCAACATATAATATATAACCTGTTGTATACATATATTTCTACTTTAAACTATCCACTTTTGTCGGTCAAATGTTTACCTCGTTAATTACAATTAATCGTACATTAACAACCGCTGCAAGATGCAAACGGCGAGTTGTAGTAACAGGAATGGGAGTTGTTTGTCCCCTTGGAGTTGGGACACAAAATGCCTGGCAATCCCTTATTGATTCTAAGTCAGGTATTACCAAGTTAACTGATCAGGAATACGACAAATTACCTTGCAAAGTAGGTAAGTATTTCAGTGAACTTTAACTTCCCTTTATTTCTCTGTCTTTCAAAATAAAGTAAATCGTATGTTCTTTTGTTAATAAAATGTAATAGAATATTTAATTAATTTTTGTCAGCTGCATTTGTACCTAAAAAGGAAACCGATCCCGATGGATTGGATATGAATTCATATTTTACCAAAAGTGAATTGCGGACAATGTGTCCAGCCACTGTTTATGCCTTGATAGCCACTGAGGAGGCTTTAGAAGATGCAAAGTGGAAACCAACAGATGAAACGCATAAACGAGATACCGGTGTAGCAGTGGGAATTGGGATGATAGATTTGGTCGATGTATGCACAACATATGAAGCCATGAAAAAAGGATATAACAAAGTTAGCCCATACTTTGTGCCAAGAATATTGCCAAATATGGCTGCAGGGAACATTAGTATTAAGTATGGTTTTCGTGGTCCAAATCATTCTGTATCAACAGCATGTGCAACTGGGGCACATGCAATTGGTATTATATAAGTTTTAATGAAAACATTTTATATTTCCCTACAGTATAGTTAAATAATGCATGTAACTTCTAGGTGATGCATTTCGCTTTATCCGTGGTGGGGAGACAAGCGTAATGGTTTGCGGTGGAGCAGAAGCGTGCATTAGTCCCCTTGCTATAGCTGCTTTTTGTAGACTACGGGCATTAAGCACTAGCAAAAATGATTTTCCGTATGAAGCATCACGACCGTTCGATAAAGACAGGGATGGATTTGTCATGGGAGAAGGTGCCGCCATACTAGTACTGGAGGAATTAAATCATGCACTCGAAAGAAAAGCCAATATTTATGCAGAAGTATTAGGATACGGATTGTCCGGCGATGCGGCACATTTAACTGCACCTAGCGAGGATGGTACCGGTGCTATATTAGCTATGGATAGAGCAGTAAAAGATGCTGGTATAGAAACCGTGGATATCACTTTTATTAATGCACACGCCACGTCAACTCCGTTGGGCGATGCCATTGAATTGAAAGCTATAGAATCGTTTATGGGACAACACAGTAAAAACGTAACTGTCTCCAGTACGAAAGGTGCCCACGGTCATTTGCTAGGAGCAGCAGGGAATTTGGAAGCCGTGTTTACTATTCTTGCAATAAAAAACGGCATAATCCCGCCAACGTTAAATTTACATAATTTAGATACGGAAACGTTGCTAAATTTTGCTCCTAATACAAAGAAAATTTGGTCCGCTTCGGAACGTATAGCTTTGAAAAATGCTTTTGGTTTTGGAGGAACAAATGCATGCTTATGCTTTGGACAATACAACGAATGAGATGACTATTAAGCTAAAACTATTTTAAGAGCAAGCATAATAGCACACAACATTACTTAAACTAGTCATTCCTTAATGTACATTAATTAATACATACATCGCATCTGGAAAAAAACATGTGCATAATTCAACTTATTTTTTATAACATAAAGTGTAGCTACATTGAGCAGTTTTTTAAACAATTATACTCTAATGATTTAAAGACTTTAATTTTTTATTGTAATGTATAAAGTATGAAACTCGTGTAATATACCGTGTAAAAAAAAAAAGAGTAAAATGTTTTATATTCTATTATTGTATAAAACTGTACAGAAAAATACAGAAAAAAATGTAACTTTTGGAATAATATAATACATAATGGAATGCAATAGTTATTTTGTTATTAATTTTTAATACTTTCCTATTATATCATTATTACAACATTTACATTCATTTTACAGAAAAACAAATCATAATTTTTGCCTTCAAAAAAATAAAATCCTCTTAAAGGTATGTAGTAATTAATGAATTTAATTTTGTATACAATTGTTTGCTACGTGCAATTGATCGTGATTTGTCATGTTCTTTTATGGCTTATACATACATGCTCATAAAAATTGTTATTTCATTATACAAGCATATAGAAATCAGTCTCATTTAACTCTGAACACTGACAATATACTCTTTGTATGCAGGTGTGCATCAATCCGACAATTTATATCATTTTTTAATCCAGTTTTCAAAGTTAACGTTCGACTATATGATGTATTTTAATTTAATTAATTTACTATTACAATTTTTCATCTACAAATGTCTTTTATTTTTTATGAATTCAGCTGCATAAAATTCAACTTATAATTGTTTCTTGGTACCTCTAGTTTATTAGATGCATTTCTTTGCTTACAGATAAACCATACCATATGATGTTTTTATGATGTACATCTTCAACGATATTTTATTCACAATAGGAAGGTTGACATCCAATGACAGTTATCCGAAACACGTCTATTGCACTCCTGTTTTCTTTTCTACTGGCAGTAAATCAATGTAAAAAAAGAAAGATCGTATCCTATTAAGTAACTGTACCTAGTAGGAATTCTTAATTAGGAATGGTAAAGGGTTTGTGATGGCTGCATAAAATAGCAAAACGTTTTCTAAGCGTTTGACGAAGTTCTTGTCGTTTCTCAAGAACTTGGCACATTCGAGATTTAAATTCCTGTACTTCCTCTGCTGGGATATAACTGTCTTTTTCTTCATCGCCTGATAAATAGGAATCCTAAAAGTAACCAAATCGTTTCGGAAATGGAGCAACGTCTCTGCGTCTAATAACTGGACAACAACAAACTATTTCTTTAAACTTACTTCTAACATTTGTGTAAGGGTTAAACCACCACCCCTTTCCTTTAACAAAGAGATACTAGAACTGGAATGAACAAGTTTATCAGATGGTCGTATATCGTGACAATCTCTTTCGTGATTGCAACATCCGTCACTGCAAGCTACTTCCGATCCTTCCGGAGTACTGGGAAGGGAAGAACTGCTAATATTATGTTCCGAAGAGTAACCACAATCTTGTGACGATTGTTCACTCGAGGAACGACTCTTCCTTTCCGAGATTGAGAATTCAAAACGTTTTTTCATTTCTATCCACATGTTGCATCGTTTACTTGGTTTTCCTATCCAAGCATCCACTATTTCTTTAGCCATTGGATCTTTACAGTGTTCTAAATTGTGCCAGTGGTCACTTTCAATCTTCTCCGAAAGATCCTGCACGTATTGAACGATATATTTACATTTTATAACATGCATTGAACGATACTTGGAATATGCATCGAGTTATTAAGCTATTACCTTACACGATTCACACGCGTCAAATAATTCTTCTTCGGAAAGATTCTTGACGTGTGTATTACTCTTTTTCGTTTGATTTGTAGCAATTTTGGTCTTCGGTTCCGAAGAACCCTTTTTAATTGTATTTTTTTGCGTGTTTGACGATTTTTTAGGGAATGCTAATTGTGTTTGACTTTGTGATCGCGATATACTAGATTTTGATTTTTTTACACAATCTGGACATTTACATGTTGGTGGTCCCTTATTTTTTGGATCTAATACTTGTAACTGAAATGGACAGAAAACAATTGTCATATACATTTACACACGCATAGCCATTAAACACAAAGATTTATATAATAATTCATTTACCTTATGTTGATCTATATTTTGTGTTGTGGGTTTTGAATCCGCACAAATACAAGGAGCGTCACTATTACCATTTTGCCTTTTGTTTGAACACTGATAATAATTAAATTATATAATATTAAATAGACCTATCAGTTTGGAAAATTCAAATTTACGAATAATGACATACATCACATGTATTTTCTTTTTCTTCTGTCTCATATCGACGTTCTTTCTTCTTTTTGCGTTTCAAACGTAACTTTTCTCGTCGTTGTTGTTTCGCTATTTCTTCTCTCGTTAATTCTTCGTAAAGAAGTTCTAATTGAGATATACCTTGCTTAACCTCTACGGCCATCTATAAAGAAATATATAACCATTTACGAAAAGAGTTTATTAATTTAATAACATTTTATAAATTCTATCGATTTGTTTATGTACTTGAAAATTCCTAGACAATGCGTCGACTGCAACAGCAGCTAACACCTTGCATACAGTTTCTTCTTCCCTTAATCGTCTATGAACTTTATGCAAACGTTCAGCTACACACATTCCTAAACATGTAAGTACCTCTTCCTGAGCAATTTCCAACGTTTTCGCGTGTCGTTCTCTATAATTTGAAGCTTACTTTATGATTGACTTTCAAAATAACATTATAAAAAAAATCTTACGAATATCATTTATACCTTCCCATGAGTTCTGGTTGCGTACGTCCAATAAGATCACCCATATAACGCGGATTTGTAGGTATATGCACGTGTCTGTCTCGTATACAACGTCTGATTCCAGAATATAAAGAGGCAACATAGCCTTTTTCTTTTTCTGGTTCAGGTTCAGTTGTTAACAATGAAAATGCTAACAATACCTTTGTACGACATTCGCCACAAAATCTGTTATAACAGATATTATAAATAAAACTTTTATACGCAATATTACAAGAATTTAAAAAATTTATTTAAATCAAACCTACCGATGTTTACGTAAGTATGTATCCAAAGTAGCTTCAAGGGTATCACTCTCGATCAGGGCAAGTTCAAGGCGACATGAATGATCCATACAATCCCACACTTCTTTCCATGCACTTGGAGGAGGTCTCATACGTTGTATTTCTAACGAGTGTAATACACATCTCCGTGACTTTTTATTTCTGGGTTGACCTTCAACTAAACTGTTTAATCTAGTACTATAAAAGAGTATTAAAATAATTATATTTATATATGAAAGCGATGCATCAAATGCATTTGCTACAGCAATGAAATTATTCTAAATTTATCATTTTTATTCATTCGAGTAGTTTAATGGTTCCTGAGAATTTGTGAATGATTGAGAATGACAATACTATAACAATTACAATAACAATTAGATGTATTTATAAAAATATGATTTGAACCTTTCAAATGATTTTAAAAAAATTACAATTTTTAAAATATATTATTGTTGCAGCAAATAAACAATGTCTTTATTTTATTACCTATGACCTTGTAAGATTGTACAAAGTAATTGTGGCGATTCCAAAACCTCATCCTTTATTGATAATAAACCTTCGGGAGTAATTACTAAAGGATCTAATGCCGGATGTCCGGATTTCATGAGGTCATAGAATAATCTTTCGACACTATTTATATGAAATACCAATTAATATAAATAATTGATAAATTAACTGCATATGTACACTTATTTAAATCTTTTATTATACCTTCTTCTGCAACCAACGCATGGTACAGCTTGGCCCAAAATTGCAAGCATGTCCTTGCATGTTACTTCAAATGAAGCCTTTATCTCTTCCTTCGTAAGCATACTAAGTTTTCTAGTGAATTCGTCAAGTTCTTTACCACAAACTAATGGACTATCACAGATTGCTCCCAAACCGTTTATATCCATGATCATCTATGAAAAAATGAATTATATACATTTCTGTTATAGTAATTAATTGTTTTGTAAGTATTTGGAAAGAAAGAAAACACTGTATAAACTGTACGTAATTCTGATAACTCAAATAAAAGATATACAACAGTTATTTTAAATGTACAAAAATTGTACATTTTCCATTCATTTCAAATTTTTCTACACACAAAATTAAAGTACATCGCACCATGTTTATCACTAAATTTATCGTTCAAGTTTTCGTATCACTTACTTAATTGTATCTAATCAAAGTACGAAAAAAAAACAAATCATTTTGACGTTCTTTTTTCCAAGAAAACAAGCGACTTCGAAATGGGTTAATAACAGGAGAAACGCGATAGAAAATCGAGAACGATTCGAAAAATTCCAGTTCGATTCGGTGCGGGAAATCAAAGCGTGATATTAAACGAGACAGACGTATCAAACACAATACACCTAATTAATTATGGCATAAGCATGTATCCCGTTGCCACGTTTAGGTTAAGTCGGAAATATCGTAGGATGGCATTACGTAAGTCCCGTTGAGCTTTCGGGTTTCGGCAGGTAAAAACCGTGCTCGAGGCGAGTAACAGGAGAAGATTGTGCTCACCGTAAGATTTTCATCGATAATCAACGGCATTTGTCTTCGCGTCAAATCGACCGGGTCATCGTCCCGCCAAACGTCCACCAGTTTCGCCATCGTTATTGAATTCCTCTACGAGCGACGACCAGAGACGCGACAACGTTCAATCGTTCGAGGCGTTCACGGTACACGTTCACGGATAATTGTAATCCACTGCCACGGCTACACCAAAAAAATAAGTAGATGGTATCATACGTCTGCCATTTGCAACGAGTGGTTTCTCACTTCCGCCCTGCGTGCATTGTCCCGCTTCCCTCTCTGCGCGTCATCTTATCCTTATTCTAAGAAGATCGTATGTACCTACAGTGGGGATCATATGTATTGGTTGTTCAAGGACACTTCACCGCCGGTGCTTTTAAATAATCACTATTCTTTCTTAACGGTTCTCGTAGGTGTGCTGCTCTTTCGAGTGAACGCGTAGAGAACCTTGCCAATGAGGCTTCTCAATTTTCAAGCGCATCTGTCACCACCAAATTACTTTTCTCTCTTTCTCTCATAGTAACGAGCTTTATTCGTCTTTTCTCTAACGATCGAACATCTTTGCCTGCTGCTTACAAGTATAGTTGAGTTCATCCCTCAGTGACCTTGAGCGGTCAATGCATGTGATCTCTGCTTTAATTGTACGTGTGCACCTGTTCCTAATCTTACTATCTCTAGTCAAATCGTTTCTGGTCCAAAGTCCTATTGCAAGTTATTTATACGTATTGTTGAGTACAAATTTTTTATACGATCAACGATCACTCTACAACAATGTTACGAGTAACCATAATATCCTCTTTAAATATTTGCTGTGTTATCTACTACTCTTATCTACCTTGTAAATTCGATTCGATTCATTGTTCGAAATATAAGAAACGTAATGTTTAATATTCCTGTGATAAAGTGCGTATGTCGATATGTATATACGTAGTTTTATGAAACTGCTCTATTTTTGTTACAGTGCTAAGTTATTGCGTTAAAATAACAGTAGTTTAACGCATGAACAAATTTTTGTACAGTCCGCCGATTCACTTAACGACATCTATCGCTGTGATGTATCATTTAAAACAGTAGCAAGAAGTCGCTTCGAAAATACAGTTATATGTTTTCTTACGTACCTTGTTTTTCTATGTTTTCCCGTGAGAAAAAAATTATACAAAAAGCGAACGCGTACTTCGCTTGAACATGATTACAAAAATTTCTATAGTTAGATTGCTATCATTATTTCAAACGCAATTAAATGACTCGTTATTATCGTTTGAAAAATAAATACAAATACTTGTTGATTTTGTAGTTTCTCGTTCTTTTCAGTATTGAATGCTTTTTCATTTACAGCCATATTTCCATTCTAAATAATTATTTACAAACTTTCATGAAATATGTTTTCTAAATATGTTTGGTTATTACCACTGTACGTTTCCATTTATTTATTATACTCGAACGATTATTTGAGCGACATTCGATTCAGTTTTGTGGACGAATGGATCGATACTATTAAAAATGTTTACTCTAATCTAAGTAGAAAATCAAATTTAGACTCAAACACGGACGCGAATGAAAAAGTCTTTACATCAAATGAACTTAAGAGATATACAAATTTGAAAGACGGTTTATATATCTCGATATTGGGTCAAGTTTTTGATGTTACAAAAGGTGCAAAACATTATGGTCCTGGTGAGACTTATCATGCATTCACTGGTATGTTCTACGATAAGACTGCACCTCCATAAGTGTGTAACATGCACAGATATTTATGTATTTATAGGTCGTGATGCATCTCTAGCATTTATTACGGGAGAATTTGATAATAAGGGTTTGACGGACGATATCTCTTCGTTATCAGGCCAGCAAGTTAAAGCACTGAACGAATGGGTCCAATTTTATAATAAAAATTATATCTATAAAGGTGTTTAAAATATTTTAGATGCAAATATATTTTCAGATGAATTTACATAATTTTCTTTTATGTTCATAGGAAAACTAAATGGTAGGTATTATAATGAACATGGTTTTCCAACTGAAGAATTTTACAATATACAAAGAATATTAATAAATGCTAAAGAGGAGCAAATCGAAGAAGAACATAAAAAACGAATGTTTCCACCTTGTAATGTAGAATGGAAACCAGATTCTGGAACTGTAGTATGGTGTACTAAAAGAAGGTGCATATAATATGTATCAAAATATTACATTTATTTAGAAATACTGATCTTTCTGTTCTTTAGTGGAGGAATAGAAAGGGATTGGGTTGGTGTACCAAGAATGCTATTCGAATCTCCAAATTCTAAAGAATACAGATGTGCCTGTGTTAAACTTAATAGCAAAGAATATGAAGAGACCAAGGGCATGCTCAGAGAATATTCTCAATGTCCAAAAACTTCAGTAAGATGTGCTTTGAAAAACGAAAGTTAATATTGCATTTAGCTAGTTTTACTATGTTTGATATTTATAAAAGTTTTTCTACAAAGGAAATGGTATTTTTGTACATCTTGATACAACAATTTAAAATATAATCGTATATAGTTTATGACACGAAAGATATATTATAGTTATTTTTATTTTTAAAAAATGTACACAATATATATTAAATAAATTTGAAACCATTTTTTCTTATACCTCTCTCTTCAGACTTAGCATTTTAGTTCAATAATTCATAAAATTGTTCATTATTGTTCAGAGTGCTTGATATGTTAATGATTAATGTTTTTACATTTATGCATAAAAAAGATAAATGTTAAATACATACATTCTATGTATATAAATACATAAAAATGATGTTACAAATGTGTTAATGAACTGTACACTTATGTAGTACCACAAATATTTTGAAAAATTACATTGACCTTCCTTAGTTCATTTATTACAACCCACAGTTACACAAGTGTTACAAAATATATAAATATCAAAACTTTTATCAACTGGTATGCAACCTTTCGATGATTTTGCTTTGTTATTCAAGTGCACTATTTAGCATATGAAATACAAAATAGTTGTTCCTGTATCTTCTTAGAATTCTTTTATTCTATAGTATGTATAGTATATATGTTGTATAAGTATCCTTTTTTATTATAGTAAATTAAATAGAAAACATTTCTATAAATAGAGCAAAAGGGAAATAAGTTTATTTCTTTAAAGGATATTCTACTTTAATTATAGAAGAAATTATGTTATACATCTTAACATTTATACACTTCCTCACTTAGCTTCGTTATCAACTTTTGTAGACGTTTCTGCCCTAATGCCATTCAATTTATCGAGTAATACCTGCATAGATATATATTTTCTTTTGAAATGAATCTTTGACCCAAAAACTCTTTTAATCTTTGCCCTCCTTTTTCTTAATTTAGAATCAGTTGGTTGCTCTTGAAATTGTATCATACGTTTATATCTTTTAACACTCATGTATATAATACCCTCGTTTGTATCATCTTTCTCTTCATAAATTGTTTCTAATGAATTCAATTTTCTCTTTATACTCCCTTTTACACTAAGTTTTGTACTATCACATTTTTTCTCTTCTTGTAGTCCTTTATTGCTATTATTATTCTCTATCTCTGAAAATGGTCTTTTCCTCGGCCTTAAGCTACATCTAAAAATATTGTGTAATATACTTATAGGAAGATATAATAACGCAGTATAATTGACATTTACTTATTAGAAGTTTGATAAAACATTATAAATATTATAATACCTTCTATTACGATTCTCAGTAGATGCATCTTTCACCGTAAGCATTTCTAAACCAGCCACTACTGCGGGTAGATTAGTATCGGCTGTATTAACGGCTTCTATTCTAAAAAAAGTATCATCCATATTGAAAAGAAATTTTTTTAGTCAATTGTTTTTATGAAAAGAAGGTGTATAGAATCACCTTGGTCTAATTAATTGTATTTAATTATTTTTATTAATTTAATTATAAAGCATTGCAACTTACGACGTTTCACATTGTTTCTTGTCCATTGCAAAATTTAAATGTGTATACACTTATTTGTAAATTACCTAAGATCTCAGTTACTTGTATTCATCATTCACAACTTTCACTAATACTATCGGTTACCAGAAGCCTTAAAGCTAACAATTATTTAGCATATCCGTGTATGCTTCAATGTTTCAGCATTTAAGAACTTTATGAAAAAATTGTCAGTGTGCAACCAGAGACACAACACCATTCACTGTAGTTTCGAAATTTGAAATTAGTTATTTGTTTACGGAACTATAAGTTGAAGCAGAAACTATATATCCCTGTATAGAAGTTGCCTATTACGATAGAGCAATCAGCTGAATGTATGCTACACTGTAATGCTTTATTCATAAAAATAACTATAAACAAATTTTAAAAGCTTCACAAAGTCATTGGTCTCGTTCAACTGTACACACATAAATCTGTTCTTTCCCGATTAAACTTTAGCTCCAAGACTAACAGCGCTCTCTTCAGTTTAACTATCAATTCAACCTAACCAATAACAAAACAGAAAAATGAAACGTCCCACCTTTATCCTAACATGCATCTAATGGCACATAGTTACATGAAAAGAAAGCTTTTACACATTAAAATGTCAAACATATATTCGTGCAAAATTAAATTTAATAAGTTATATGAATAAATATAAGTGTTGTCGAAGGAAAATAGTGATACCATATAAATGGAAAGATGAAGAAAGAAAGAACGGCCGATAATAGTCGACCATATAAATTATAAGTATCTCCAAATGTTTTGTACTGCAATTAAAAGTTGATTACAATTTGCCATTCTAGCAAATAAATGTCTCACGTAGCTTTTACTAACTGGTTCCGAGAACTAGTTGTAAAATGTCTTTAAAAAATACGCTAAGAATATCGTTTAACTTTAGTTTCATACATTATTGTGTTGAGGTTATGTTTACAAAATCTTGCATCTATAATTTTCATTATTTTATGACATTGTAACTACTCTGTGACAATAAAAGAAAGTTGTTTAATGTTTTATCTGATTTTAATTATTACTTGAAGTTTTCTTTGTATTATACAGCTCATCAAATATTGAGCCTCACAGGTATAAGTTTCCAAAGGAAGAGCATTATTGTAAGTGTAATAATTGCTGTTAAAATGAAACTTTATTTTAACTTAATATTTTACAAACGCCTGTTTCTTGCACAGGGATTTGTAGAATTAACAATTGTCCCGCTCAGGGATACATTGAGACTTGTGAATTTAAACGCTAAACAATGTAGAATTTATAGAGTATGTTTGAATGATACTTATGAAGCGCCATTTCAATACTTTGATCCATTTTTAGATATTTGCCAAGGAGATGGCAAACAGTAAGTGTTTAAACGATATTCAATATATTTGTATAGTAATATTTAATGTATATAAATGAATTTATTCACTATTTATTTCAGGAGATCATTGGAATTTTTTTCAACTATGCATTTGGCAGCTGCACAAAAGGTTGATCCAGATAATAATGCAGGAGAATTGGTTGTACAAATCCCACCAGATGCTGCGCATTTAGTTGCCGAGGGTAGAAGCCTACGGATTAGCATAGAATTCTCTTTAGAGCAACCTCAAGGCGGAGTACACTTTGTTGTACCAAATTGTGAAGGAACGTTGGCTGAGGTATATTTGTTGCATGTAAAAATTAGTTTTAATTTTAGTTTATGTCAGTATCAAATTATTCCTTTTGTCCTTAGAGAGGTGCACATATGTATACATATAGTTATGAAAATTCATCAAGATTATGGTTCCCATGTGTTGATAGCTTCGCGGAGCCATGTACTTGGAAATTAGAGTTCACTGTTGACGATTCTATGACAGCAGTGTCATGTGGTGATCTTGTAGAAGTTGTATATACTCCAGATATGCGTAGGAAAACTTTTCATTATGTTCTCAATACACCAGCATGTGCACCAAACATTGCACTTGCAGTGGGGTAAATGACATAGGTTTTATTTAGAGTAAATGGACTTCGTATTTATACAGAATATAATAATTATTGTCATTTGGTTTCAGACCATTTGAAATATTTGTTGACCCATACATGCATGAGGTAACACATTTTTGTTTGCCGCAATTGTTACCCTCATTGAAAGTCTCCGCGAAATACATGCACGAAGCATTTGAATTTTATGAAGAAACGTTATCAAACAGATATCCTTATTCTTGTTATAAGCAAGTTTTTGTAGACGAATTAGACGAAGACATAAATGCATACGCGACTATGAGTATTTTAAAGTAAGGAATTGTAATAAATAATTTCTATTAAATATTTTATAAAATAGCTGTACGATAATTAAAAAGAAACTTGCCTACTTACAGCACAAATTTATTACATTCAACTGCAATTATTGACCAAGTCTATATTACAAAGAAAGCTATGGCTCAAGCTGTTGCTGAACAATTTTTTGGTTGTTTTATATCCATGCAAAATTGGTCTGACACTTGGCTACCTAAAGGTATTTCAACATACTTAACAGGTTTATATGCCAAGAAATGCTTTGGGAATAATGAGTACAGAGAATGGATACAATCGGTAAATGAATCTTTTTACTCCTATGTATTCATTCTGAAACACCACACTGAGTGTCAAAGCGCATCGAAAAACACTTCAAATTTGATGGACTAAATCCCAAGATGTAAACAAATTCTGGGTATCTATATGTGGTGAAATCGATTAGCTGGCATAGTGTGGTGTTTGGAAGTAAATATAATATTGCATCATTGATATTTTTAGGAATTGCAAGAAGTTGTAAAATATGAAGAACAATTTGGGGGCATAATATTAGATTCCTCTCAACCACCAGCTCCATTACCTATCGCAGCTAATACGCCGGCACCGACACCTAGGGCACCAGATCCTGGATTTTATTTTCCCATAAGAAATTTACATACAATGTCCCCAAAGTATATTGAAGTACTTCGCAAAAAGGCGCATCTAGTTATTAGAATGTTAGAACACAGAATTGGGCAAGAGTTACTCCTACAGGTACATACTTTTACAAGTGCCCCAACATGTTTCAATCTTGATATTAAATAAAGCACAATTTATGTTATTACCTTTCAGGTTTTTAATAAACAGTTATCTCTTGCCGCTAATGCTGCACAACAAAAAATTGATTCTGGTTTATGGTCCCATATGTTAATTAGTACAAATGTGTTCACAAAAGCAATCTTTACTGTAACTGGTAAAGATATGGCAGTATTTATAGACCAGTGGGTTAGGACTGGTGGACATGCAAAATTTAGTTTAAGTTTTGTATTTAATAGGAAAAGGTATTTACATAGAAAATTTAACTTATAGTTTATTAAACTTCAATTACTATAAAACTTGTATTATATAGGAATACTGTAGAATTAGAAATTCGACAAGACACTACAAATCAGAGAGGAATTAGGAAATACGTTGGACCGCTTCTAGTTAATATTCAAGAATTAGACGGTACTTTTAAACACACGTTACAAATAGAAGGTACTATGGCAAAAGCGGACATAACGTGTCACAGTAAAAGTCGGAGAAATAAAAAGAAAAAAATTCCTTTATGTACCGGAGAAGAAGTAGACATGGATCTTTCTGCTATGGAGTAAGTATTATTTTAATACAATTCATGATAATTATTTCTATAATAAATCTTTACATGTATCCATTTTTCTTTCGTTTGTAGTGATTCTCCTGTATTGTGGATAAGATTAGACCCAGAAATGACACTACTACGTGCAGTCCAAATTGAACAACCTGATTATCAATGGCAATATCAGTTAAGGCACGAAAGAGATGTTACTGCACAATTAGAAGCTATTGAGGCTTTACAGAATCATGCAACACCTGCTACACGATTAGCATTGACTGATACCATAGAAAATGAACATTGTTATTACAAAGTTAGATTACGAGCAGCGCATTGTTTAACGAAGGTTATCTGAATTTTGAATATTTATATTTCAAAGTTGTTTATAAATACATATAATCTACTTATATCAGATATAATTGTGTAGGTAGCTAATGCAATGGTTGCAACATGGGCGGGCCCACCAGCAATGTTAGCCATATTTCGAAAATTGTTTGGCTCGGCTTCGTGTAGACGGATAATTAAACAGAACAACTTCTCAAATTTTCAACATTATTTTTTGCAAAAGGTTCAATTAATATACTCTTTGAGACAAATACAATTTGTTATCTTTTATCGTATATTTTAAATTTGTCTCTCTTATGCTTTTGCAGACTATACCTGTAGCAATGGCAGGTTTGCGTAATGCTCATGGTATTTGTCCACCAGAAGTCTTGAACTTTTTAATGGATTTATTTAAATATAATGACAACAGTAAAAATAGATATTCGGATAATTATTACAGAGCAGCATTGATCGAAGCCCTTGGAGCTACCGTTACCCCTGTAATAAGTGTGCAGCAAGGGTACAATGAACATTCAACAGAAAATTTCTATTATACTCTTATGATTTTTTAATAATGTATTTTTTTAGGACAGCTATCACTGCCGAATCTTTATCAATCGATACTAAAGCTATATTAGAAGAAGTTACAAGAAATTTAAATCTAGAAAAATTATTACCATGTTATAAGTACACGGTCAGTGTTGCTTGTTTGAAGGTCATACGAACTTTGCAAAAGTTTGGTCATCTTCCAAGTAATCCCCACCTTTTCAGAGCATATGCCGCGTATGGACAATTTATAGGTATATCAACATATTTTATATACATCACATTAATGTACACATTTTGATTGGTTTATAATTGTTCTTACAATCGTTGTAGATGTTAGAATCGCAGCGTTAGAGGCATTAGTTGATTTTACAAGAGTGGATGGCAAATGGGAAGATTTAGAATTTTTATTAGATATGATAGAAATGGATCCTCATCCTGGAGTACGGCACAGATTAGTAAGGCTTATGGTCGAAAACCCACCATTTGAAAAGGCACATAAACATCGTTTAGATCGTCCTGAATTTGTTGATCGTATATGGAATTTAATCAAGTGTGTTCAACTTCCGTTACTCTTTACTTGTATTTTCTTTCTAAGAATGCGTAACGTGAATTTATTGTTGCAGCGGTATGCTTTCTCACGATCCTAAAATCCGGTGCGATCTAGTCGATTTGTACTACACTTTGTATGGATCGAAGCGACCGCTTTGCCTTCCTATTCCTGAACTTGCTGCTATTACTAAACCAAAAAAAGCGGGACCACCAAGCCCAGAACAAGAAGTGAGTTAAAAGCTACAGGAATTCTCTTCCGAATAGTTATACTGACTCTATTTATTTCAGGTGAAACCAAACGTCACGCATATAAAACATGAGCCGATAGAAGTTGAAAGTACAAATGGACCAGGTAAAAGAAAACCATCGCCTATTAAAGATATTCCAGGCCCGTCTAATTTAGTAGATTATGGTCCAGAAACAAAGAGGCAGAAACAGGTAACTAACATAAGACGTGTTAATGGAACATAAAAATCGACAATCTTTCACAATTGACATGGTAAAATTATAATATATTTATATTGAGTTTGTATATTTATATTGAGAAGGATGATCGAACGCCTCCCGTAACTGCTGACGGAAAGGTAAAATCAGAATACTATAGTGATAACTCCGTATCACTGCCTGGTATTATGGGTACGTCAGGACCGGTTGGTTTCGAACCAGGAATGTTCAAGAAAGAAACGGAAGACCATAAACAGAAGAGTGACTCCGTTAATAAGGTAAATCGTGTTAAAACTTTTATTTATCGATGTCTAATTTATCAGATCTTTCATACGTGCGTATGATTTATTTCATAGAATAAGAAAAAGAAGAAGGACAAAAAGAAGCATAAGCACAAGCATAAGCATAAACACGATCACAAGCACGGTAAAGATAAAGATAAAAAGGACAAAGAAAAGGATAAAGTTAAGGAAAAAGACAAAGAGAAAGATAAAAGTAAAGACTCTTCCGCTTTAAAAATCAAAGAGGAGACTCTAAGCTCGGCAAGTTCGAGTCTCAGTCCGGACACAACGACTGTCACTAATGAATTTATTTTCCCATAGTAAAATATTAAACTACTTATCATATCACGCTAGTTGATTAAGACTAGCATTGTTTGTATCTTATATAATTTTTATATAATTTAAGACACGCATTCTAATACATCATGGAACCAGAACGTTGATCATCAACTACTGTAAATATACATTTTTAAATATATTATATAAAGGATATTTTCATTTATTTTGTTAAATAAAATGTCTAAAATCAACGTTGTTTTCATTCTGCTTTGTTCTCACCACGAATCGAATGACAGAATCGATTTTGTTAAGTATAAAAAATAAACCATGGGGCAGCGGAAAATATTAAGGAATTAAATAAAATTGATTAAATATAGTTCGCAAACACGTTAAAGAATATCTATAAGTAAAAAGTTGTAGTTCAGGTTTTTTCCCGTGAAACAGTATTTTAAATTAAAATGTAATCTGATAAGGAAACGTGAGTAATCATTTACAAATACAGAGAACTTTTTAACGTTTTCCCGACACTAGAGACGCGCTCATATTTAAATACTTCCTGCGCATTAACTAGGATGGCGTCCGTGGTGTTGCGGCAATTTCGAAGGGAATAGTGAGTTTTGAAAATTTTGACAACGACCTCGAGAATGGCAGATAATCAACAAAGTAGATTTGAAAAGTCCCTCGGCCTGTTAACAACACGTTTCGTCACTCTATTACAGAAAGCAAAGGACGGTGTCCTCGATTTAAAAGTAGTAAGTGCTTTCACAAACGGTTGGATATAAAAAGTTAACCTACTTGCTAGGTTAAGTTATCGCGGGCGTTCACGCCATTGCTAGCTTGCGGGAATTTTGAAATAAGTATCGTTCATTCAAATATTTCTAATTCTCTCGTAATTGTTTCCTAAAGGATATCGCCCCTGCTCCGCGAAATTATTCCAATCTAACGATAGACAATGGATACGCCGCGAGTTTTTATATCTCAACGTGTTATCCTACATAACCTATAAAATAGAACGATAGCTATTGTGTACGTTCGATAACACACGATAGTGAATTTATGATATTCTAGGCTGCCGATATCTTGGAAGTTCGGCAAAAAAGGCGTATTTACGATATTACTAATGTTCTTGAAGGTATTGGACTTATTGAAAAGAAAAGCAAAAACAGTATCCAATGGAAGTATGTTCCTCTTCTGTTCATCATTTACAAGATATCTTTTCCATACTTTTTAAAAATACATAGTTGCATTTTCCAAAAAATGTAATATTTTTAATATACCATCAGGGGAGCTGGCCCTGGTTGTAACACTCAAGAAGTTGGTGAAAAATTAACTGACTTAAAGGATGAAATAAGAAAATTAGAGGACCATGAACAATTATTAGATATGCATACTCAATGGATTCAACAAAGTATAAAGAATATAGAAAATGATATAATTAATAGGAAATATGCATATATTACTTATGAGGATGTTAAAGAAAATTTTCCAGATGATTTTGTATTAGGAATTCAAGCCCCTGATGATACAGAATTAAGCGTACCAAATATAACACAAGTATTAATTTCTCTTAAACAAATAGATATTTCAAATAATTTTAAATATCTTGACATAAGTATATTTTATTAATTTCGTTTTTTAACTAATAGAACTCTGAGGAGGAAGACAAAGAAATAAATTATGAAATGTTTCTGAAAAGTAGTTCAGGAGAAATTAAGGTATATATGATTCAACCGGAACTTGCGAAGACTTATGATAATAAAATATTGGAGTTGAGATTACAAGAAGAGGCAAAAGGTATAAAAAGAGTAAAAGAGGAAGAGGAGAAAAAAGATGAAACACCTGTCAAACCAAAGAGGAGAGTTGGAAGGTAAAAACAATGTTGTAGATGTGAAAAAAAAAAAGAAGCTTGCTCTATTCGCATCAAAAATAGTAAAGTAATATTTTTGACCTGCAAAGAGCATAGAGTAATTTGATCTGTATAGGGGTAAATAGATATTAAGAAAACATCTATTCTATTGGTACAGATCGTACAGTGTTTTCATCATGAACAAATTCATTGTTATAATTTAAAATTCATTGTTATAACTCTGAAAGTAATTTTTAATTTTAGGCCTCCAAAAGGAGCTGTTAAACCTGACCCTGTTATATCCGATGAGGATGAAGAAGATGACGCGGAGTTAATAGAAGCGAAAATAGTACTTCGAGATGTTAACACATCAGGTAAATAATGCTAAATTCTGAAACGTAAGTATAGTATTTAATATTGTATTTCAATAAATATTATAGTTTCAGATATTCCTCAAAAAGACTTAGAGTTATTTGATGAAATTTATTCTGACAGTAAGTAAAAAACTGTTCGATACTCTCTGCTAAAAGCTACAATAAATATTAAGTATTAACATGATTTCGTAAATTTCATTTTTTTCAGTTTATGGACCATTAGTAAGATTAAGTCCACCGCCCAGTGAAAAAGATTACCACTTTAATCTTAGCGAAAATGAAGGAATTTGTGATTTATTTGATATCACAGCAAAATGAGTTACAAGTTACATAGTTTAAATAATCGGATGGTTTACATAATTCAGACTGTGCCAATAATGTGCAAGATTGCAGAAAAAATTTGTTGACAATTTCTGAAGGCTGTTCTGTGTATATAATTTTAAAGAATGGATATGGATAATGATCATTGAATACATGCAGTATTTTTTTATTAGTAGAAATAAAAGAAAAAAATAATACAAGTTATAGAAAGAAAGTGTTTATATGTAATGGTCGATTTTTGGTTTGTTGAATTTTTATTTAACAAAATAGTAGGGATTCTATATATAAATTTTGACAGATTTCTTATAATCTATAACATGTGATTTATTTCTATGGCTTTGCTTGCAAACTGTACCTTTATATGCATAAAGAACGCGAAAGTGTTTTTACTTGATTGCATATAAAGGAAATATTAAGGAAATTAATATTTTTACTACTGTTATAATCAAATATGTAGGCATTGTTTTTATAAACTTTGTATACGTTTGATGAAGCTACGTAACCTTTTTTTACGTATCTGTTTAGATAAAAGAAAGTTGTTCAAGACAATGTAAAATGTACATTTTGTACATTATTATGATAGACAAACATAGAGGTATCTGTAATTTCTTTCTTTTATAATGTACTTTACCCGTTATAGGTTCTATGATTGTTACTCTGCATTCAACGAGACTAATCGAATCTGTGAATATAGTTATTTAAGCGAAATAAATTGAGATGGAAATATGGTACAAGTGAAGAGACCAAGAAATTATAAGTTTACTTTATAATAAAGTCGTGTCCTCACGCTGTTACACGTGCTTATGTAATTATAAAAGAGGAAAATGTATTTTAACCTACGAGTACTTTATTTGAAACATTTGCTCGCGTACCTTTTTAAAACACACCGGTACAAAAACCTTGTCTAAAACTTATTTTGACTTGGTGGGACTCGGTTCCTCAAGTCTCGACGTTATCTTGATCTTGTAATGCATCGTCCATGAATATTGTCCGCTCGTACGTAATCTAAAGGCGAAGAAGCGTAGTCACTTGTACGATATAATAGACTATCGGGAAAATTACATTGGAAAGACACGAAATTATCAAGGACAGATAAGAATGGATCGACCAGTTTCGTCATCGACTCGGTACATTTTGCGCGTGCCGAATATAAGTCTCCCCTGATATTAGCCATTGCCAGTATGCGCGTTTTCCCGCGGTAGTGAATCATCTCCAAATGTGTGAACCCTACGTGATTGTTGCTCAACACAAATCCGCGGTGCAGCGAGTTTCCTCGCGTCACGTTCAAACAGACCGCGGTAACAATATCAACGTCTCCTCTATTTATCAAAGAAAGGTACGAAACGTACGACAGAAAGCGTACAAAATGATTTGTTACGATTTAAAGAAACGCACTAGCGGTACTCGAAGTCGGAACATTTGATGTTTCGCTAGTGTTATCAGTTTCGTTAATTTAATATGGTGTTATACGGTGTAATTGAGTAATTATGCTGAACGATATGGTCAATGACAATTCAGCTGATATAGTATCTAAATGATTTCGTCGACCGTAGCACGCGTCTACGTGGAAGAAAACTTCTCTATTTCTGAAACACTGATTGCATGCGCCTCTCCTGTTTGGCGCGCAGCATCGTTCCCTCCGAACCGATTTGTTGTCACGTGTCACGAACAAAGAAAATCCGTGAAATTTACAAAATCCACTTGAAAGAAATTGATAAGAATTGTAAATTACATAATAATGTATTCGGTGCGCCAGTACAGACACACTCTACAAAATAACAGCTAGATTTTTTCATTTGATTATTCAGGTTCAAATTTTATACGATTCGTACGTATCGTCGCTAAATACGATAATATTATACTCCGCTAATAATTGAAATTCTTTTTATTTTAGTGACAACCATAAAAATGCGTATCATTTTCGTAAAATTCCGCGAGGTCTCGAAAAAGTACCCCGTTGTAAGAGGGATGATCTCTTATACCATTATATGGCCAGCTGGATGTTTAATGCAACAAAAATTAATAGGAAAAGATGAATTAAATTACGGTCAAGCATTGAGATTTAGTTTGTATGGTGGGTTTTTTGTAGCCCCAACATTATATTGTTGGTTAAGATGCTCTTCATACTTTTGGCCAAAGTCAGATTTGAAATCTGCAATTACTAAAGTATATTCAAATAAATAAGAATGACTTGACGTGTGCAAAATATAATGTTAATATCTCATATTTATTTTCAGGCTCTAGTAGAACAAGTCACGTATAGCCCTGCTGCGATGTGTTGCTTTTTCTTTGGAATAAACTTACTTGAACTGAAACCAGTATCCGAATGCATTGATGAAGTTAAACAAAAATTCTGGCCTACTTATAAAGTAGAGAATGCTTTATCGTATCTATAATATGAGTGATAAATATTTATTGTGTCAGAAATAAGGAAAGAATTAAAGATAATTAATCTTTTTTTAGGTCGGTGTCTGCGTTTGGCCAATTCTACAAACAGTCAACTTCTTCTTTGTTCCAGAACACAATCGCGTAGTTTATGTAAGCTTTTGTAGTTTAATGTGGACATCTTTTCTCGCGTATATGAAAACTAGGGAAGCTAAGAAACAAAAGAAGGAAGCAGTGAATGACAATAATCCTAAACAAAAAGATCATCTTGAAAATAGTATTAATATCCAATCTGCTAATCAAGCAGAAGGTAAAAGTAAAAAGGTATCTTTTACACGATGAAGTTTATATAAAGAATTTTATTTAGCTCAATTGATTAATTTATATATATGAAAAACAATATTTATTGTTTATAGTACGCAAAGTAAACTAAAAAATCCAAGTATACATATGTAAATGTATAGGTGTGGTTTGTATATTTGTATTATAATAGGTGAAATTATTTAAATGGACGATTGTTGGAGGTCATGAAATTATAGAAAAAAATTATTTTATTGTTAAAATTTTCGAGTGATATTTATTGTGACTTTATTGTTGATAATAACATATATTTATTGCCTGTCGGATTAAATAAATTATTGTTAAATAACCTCTTTATTTTCCCATTGTTTTTAATTATCCGTTTTAGTGGATCTTAAATTCATTTAAACTAAAAATCAAATTGCTTACTCAAATTAAATATTAAAATACTTTATCGATTAGTTCTTCTATCGATTTTATTTCGTAAATTCAATATGGCTACGTTGACGATCGGAGGTTCAAATTATCCTAAGTTATCAAATACAAAGAGAAATATCTACTAAAAATTATTTAAGCAAAAAATATGCGAGTTTTCGTGTATATTTTGGGAAATATATGGTATTAAAAGTGAAAAATCCAATAATACACAAATATACAAATATACGATATACAACGAGATGAGGTTACGACAAAAGTTTTGTATATAGTGACGACTAAAAATTAAAAAAAAAAAACTATTTTTTTTTTAAATATCTTTCGTTCTGTCTTTTTCTTTCTCTCTTCTAAATGTTAAGAAATGGCTCGTTCCTCAGTATCAGCGCAATGTGACTTAATTGCATCGTATATGGATGGCGTTCATGTTAAAATTGCAGAGGCCTATAAACCACCGAGAAAAGTATGTTTACCAGCCGCATATAACAATAAACTACCAGACGTAACGAAATTAACCTATGACTTCAGCTTGGAACGATCAGTACTTGAAAAGGTTTGGTACTAAGTTGCATTAGTTGAGTACACCCTTGGGTCATTATTAGTTGAAATAAATAATCAGCTGATTTGTAGATGACAGAGTGGCGTAATGTTAGACAAGCAAATATGAAAGCGCGGTATGCAAGATTAGAAGAGAAGAAAAAGAAAGAGAAAAAAGAATTTTCACCACCACCGCCACCGCCATTGCCAGATATAGTAAAGCCTATAAACGCACCTGTGCCTGAAACAACAATTCTTACCCCGCAGCCTTTATCTCCACCTGCCAATGATCTTCAAGATCATATAAAAGTAAATGGTCTTAACTTTGCCGACTTTGATAACGATACAAGCAGTCCATTTGACAATATGGAATTAAAAACAATTAATGACATGGAAGAACTTGCTCAGGTTATTAAATTACCATATTATTACAATAATTGTTTAATAAATGATAAATGTAACATAAATTGAACATATTTATTACTCATATTTTAGGTATTACAGCCTACATCTCAATGGGTGCAACCAGTAAAACTGCAAGGTATTCTGAATGACTTAACTGTTAATGATCAGTCGGAAACTCATGTACAGGAAAAGAATGATAACGTCAAAAATGAAGCAAATGATCAAGAGGAAATTAATGAGCAAGAAAACACAAAGCATCGTAGTGTATCTACGATTGTACAAGAACTTCAGCGAGATTTAAAAAGGCCTTTCATGGAGGTATAATAGTATTTTTTATAAACATGCTATGTATCCCTAAAAATTAAAATCTACCTTTAAACTATTTATTTAATATATTTATATGTAGCAGGATAGAAAGTCTTGGCCAAATTTAGAATGTCCTGATACTAGTTCTCATGTGATACTAAAGCAAGAAGAGACAATGATGACGAATCACGTTACTCTTATGAACTTGTTGTTGGATTTAACCGAAGGAGAGAAAAAGTTAGCTCGTCACTTGCACGATATGGGATTTTCTTTATCAAGAGCTTCTCGCGCTATACGCGATTTAGGTGGTCAAGATAATAAGAAAATTGTAGAATATTTATTAGCTGTACAATCTCTTGAGGAAACGGGTATTTCTGGAGAGGATGCAGAGAAAGCTCTTGCTGTTACAGAGTATAATCAAGAGAAAGCTAAAATTTACTATAAAAATCTGTGTACCTTACGAGATTTAGGTTTCCCTGAAGAAGAAGCATCTGCTGCACTTTTAAAATGTAACATGGATCGCGATAGAGCCTTAGATCTTCTTATAGCTTGAACTTAAAACAATGTAAAAAAAATAATCCTTAAAAGTGGTCTAAACAAATTTTTTTACTGCACAAAGAGTTTAAATTTACTTAACAAGTGAAATAATTAGAGATTATAAAAAAAGATGTTATTTTTAACAGTAATTTATGTGCGATAAATAAAATAGCTGTAATTCTTTCATGTGATGGAAGTACAAGGTACTAGCCATTGTAAGATAAAATGAAATGTAAATGTTTCGATATTTTTTAATATACATAAAGTGATGCCGAGAAGTGTTTAAAGTATTATAAATGATAAAAATTTTTTTTTTTTAGTTTAATTTGAAAACATTAAATTCTTTTATTTTTTTACAGAATTATTTTATATACAAAATACCATTAATTTATACAATGCCAGTCATATTTGACTGTCATATTGGAATGTTTAGAAAACTCAGATGCGCATCTGTAAAGTTAAAGTGAATTTGATATTAAATCTATGTCTACAGATGATATTTGTCTTACCTTTTACAACAACATAATGCAGTTGTTATTATAGACTCTATATGACGAATAACACCAACTAAAATCCAAGCTTCTGTAAAGATTGGTTGTTGGCATTGAGAGTTTACACAAATACTAGTTGGACCATTTGTTAACAAATTACACAAAGCATAGTTCATAGAATACATTGTGAAATCAATTTTCTGAAAGTTCTTTATTGGTATTGGCTCGTATTGAATGCTTATGTTTATAGGTGGTGCAGAGATATTAAGTGTATGTTTATACCTGAAATTCAGTATCAAACGATTTATGGTTTAAGTGTCAAAGGTAACTGAGCATTTGTTAGAGATAACAGGAATCAGAGAAAAGTTTGTAATTACCTTTCAGTATAAACTTTTCTTAAAGCTAACTCCCACAAGGGAATAACTGTATTTTCATGTACATTATGAACTTTCAAGAGCTGACGTGGTAACTCAATTATGATATCAATATCCTTCCCATGTAATGCATTTATTTTTACCATTAATTTTATATTTGTATGTAATGTTGTGTTCTCACAATGCATTGTAAAACATCTGTGATTATATGTATGTATTTTATAGATTCGATACAACAAATATTTATATAGATCTATTATTGAAAAATTAAATAAAATACAAGATCGTGTTCTAAACAAATTTATTTAAGAAATTTCTTAAATATACCTAAAGGTATATATATCTAATATATATTTCATGTGTAATGCACTTTGTTAAATTATTTAAAAGTTATGGATATATCATGCACATCAAAACATGCTTACCCATAGCCTAAAATATTTCTATGATTTTCAATAAGCGTATCTTGAACTTGAGAAATTAATTGATAAAGAAGTGGATAAGACAAATAATTCAAATACATATTTGCATCGAATCTAATGCAGGGGGATGATACAAATCCATTCAAAGGCAAATATCTTAGCCTATATACGAAATTCTGTATTAAATAATATCACTTAAAATGTTCGCAAACACCTACCGATTATAAATTAACACATTTTGTAAAAAATACTTAAAGCTAGGTCTTTTTCTTCCTCATATAATGTAATATATTCGTATGTAACTGGAGCAAAGTGTGTTAATTTAACATGATGATTGTTTAATATAACAACCTGTTAGAGCACACTGAAATTATTGCTAATTGTGGTGATAAGGTCAACCTATTTGGCAGTTCTTTTAAACGATTATTATCTGCATTTAATTCCTTTAATTTAGGTAGGGAACCAATCCATTCCGGTAGTGCAACAAATTTGTTCCAGGAAATGGATAAGATCTCTAAATTATGCATTTTACTCATTTCTATAACAGTCGTATTATCAAGAATAACATTAGAATTATAAATTTGAAACTTGTATCAGCTAAGATCGACTCACCAACTGGTAATTTGTCTATAAAGTTCTGGTTTAATAACAAAGACTTTAGGTTGATTAAATTTCCTGTACAAGAAGGTAATTGCTCCAATTTATTAGCACTCAAATCAAGAACTACTAATTGAGTCATCTGACAAAGTTGTGGAGGCACTTCTTTGATCAGATTTCCATAGACATATAAATTAGTAACATTGAACAGTTCTTTAATCCAAGGTGGTAACGTAGTGAGCTTATTCCATTTCAAATATATCTCTTGTATATGACTCCCATAATCTCTTATCACTTCAGGGAATTCCGTGAGACCTCGACAATTCCAGTGTAATATTACCTTGTTTTTGATTTCATTCACCATTTCTGTGGAATCTGAGTCCATTTTTAAACAAATTTAATCAAAATTGGTTTTACATAGAAAATTGAAGGAGTAGATTCTGAATTTCTGAGGTTGGCAACCAACCTTCAATGTAGGCTCAAAATAACTTGGCCTGCTTAAAAGATTTATATTAATAACCTTTTGTACAGTGCAACAATGGTTTTGTGCTGTATTTTTTAATTGCCTTCTATTTATGATAGAATGTGTTCATAATATACAAATTTACATAAGCAAATACAAAAAAAGAGTAAGCATACACATGATCTTTTAAAAGCACATACCCCGACAACAAAACTTTGTAACAGTAAGAGCACTGTGACGTTTCTTGCGCCGCGTGACATCACTTCCATAATTATTTACGTCTGCACTCGCCGATGGTTGTGATGCCACGCGGTAACACCATATTCAAATATCCCTCAATGGGGGAAAAGCTCGCGTGTCATAAAATAATAATTACTTTCTTGAGAAATGTTTATAAAATCTGAACAAGAAAGCCAGCACAGACTGTCAAATGGAATATACAATGTTTAATTATGTTGATGTAACAAAATATTTATATTTAGAAATATCGAAGCTCTTAAACTTAATTCAACTTATAATTAATATATTTTTATTTCTGTCTGTATATTTAATATAATATAATTTAATATAATATATTATTGCAGCAGATTTCCGTTTACTTCTGCCACGCTATATTATCTTGTACGAATAATCTTTTCTTTCTACGTGGTATTAAATCGAATGTCGTGAAATCCAAATGCTAAAACAGAAATACAAGTATGTAAAAAAAGTGATTTTATCATTTTCAACGTAAATTATTCAGGATAGGTTCGTGCATTCAAAATATTCATATAGCGTTATTGTTGTTTCTTCCAACCTGTTCTATCATTTTGCGTTGAAAAAATAAGCCAAAATTTATAGAAGAAATTGACTGCCTTTATATACTAAGTGTAAGTGCAAGCGCTGACGTTCCTCCCTCTAGCAAGCCAAGTTTGATATTAAAGTTTGTATAAACAAAATTGCCCTTCATATAAAAAACGTGAGTAGCAGCCGTTAACCAATCAGATCGCTCGCAGCATCGACACGGGGTGGCTATTGTTCGTTTCAACTCTAATTGGTTAACGCTTTTCAAGCGAAAGATCTGATTGGTTAACGGTTGGGCCTACGTTTGGGTATATAAGGACATGGATTTTTTACACAATCGGTAGTGTTAATCTTGACTTGACGCGGGAAGGACATAGCAACGAAACATCTCCAATTCAATAAACTCTTAAGAATTCTACAAATAATCAACTGGGGTTCACTAAACATATAAACTGTACTTATCAGTACAATAGAAAACGTAGATATAAAATAACTCTCCTTCAAGAAATTTACAAATAAATCGAGATTCGCTGATCATACAAGCTATACGAAGAACTATTAGCTACGCAACAACGATCATCTCGATAGATTAGTGAGTACAATTGTATATTTGTTCTTGCTAAGATGCATTTGAGTTTGAAATAGCGATTGTGTTAATGTTCGAATGCGCACGCGTCGAGATTCAAATCCCGTGTTGAATAATTCAAGCTGTCATGGCGGTAGCGTCTTTTCTCATCTTTGCTTTAAATTTTCATTTTCAAGTTTTGATATTGATTGAGTTGCGTATATATGGTATTCTAGAAACATAATTTCAATTTGGTGCTCTTCTTACAGCGTGAGCGGAGTGGCATTTGTCATAGTTTCGACAACTTCACTGAGTCAGCAGCAGCAGCAGCAACAGTTCCTCCAGGCATCAGCAGTACCACAGATGACTTCCTCCAGACGTCAGCAGCATCCCCGATGACTTCCTCCAGATATCAGCAGAATCTCCGATGACTTCTTCCAGATCAGCTGCATCATCGATCTACGATCGGTGAGTCGCATGCTTTCAAGTTCCTCTGGTCATTCATCATGTCGTAGGGCGAAAGGTTCGAATCGACACGAGTGACTAGTTGTATTTATACGGAATTTGTTTAACGAGCATAGTGACAACAGGTATATAATTATACCTGTAAGCACTAAACTTTATCTTATGTGTGTTATTTATTAGATCAGGTTACGTTTTCTTGCACTTCGCGTTTTTGTAATTACAATATAACGTTAATAATATAATAATAGTACTATTTATAATTATGAAATAAATAAATATGAATAATGTAATATTACACTTATTAAGAATATTAAATGTTCCAGGCATTTAATATTCCTGTTAATATCGTATAATAGAAATTATCTGTTTAATGTAAAATCTGTTTATTTAATTATCGAGACTATGTTAAATGACATGTGCAAGAAAACATTTAATTTTATTTCAATGAGTTGATTTCGGAATCTAAGCATTAAACTTGAATGATATTTTCATATCTTAGAACATTTGCTTCGATGATGAAATCGCTCGAATATTATTGTGTGTCTATATATTACTCTACCCTTCCTATATCCTACCTATCCAATAATAAAAATAAAATAAAATATAAACCGAAGAACGGTTGATGTGTGTTGTTTTTTTACTAATCTTTATATTTAGATCAGGATTTTCAGCTTCCTTTTCCGTATTCGTTGCCAGGACCCCATTCACGTGCCCATGTGCTACTTGGATGGGGGAAAGGTGATGGACACGATGATCCCCCACTAGTTTATAAGATTATTTCGCAATCTGATGTGCTAGTGTATTGTACGACGTATTTACCACACATGTGATTAGACTATGGAAATACGTTGGTCCTTATTAGACATTAACTATTGCATTTACTCCATTAAATATATTATTACTTACAATGATAGTAATGTACAACGATCAATAACATCCCTCAGATTGCAATAGATGATATGCAAGTAAGTAAAATTTATAAAGTGTGAGATTGTATGCAAGTCGCGATAATTCCGTGTGTTGTATGTATGTGTTGGTACGAGTCTGTTGCCATTTCTTAAATATAGCGTTAGGTAGGTAGGTAGTTTACTCTGGTATGATTGTGTGCTAGATTTAAGCAGGTAGGGCCGGGCAGGTTGACCACAGTCACCGATCGGGCAGGCGCGTCTTTTCTCGCGTGGTTCAACCTGTTTCAGGAAATCTGATTTGAATTATCGACGGTAAAGCTAGCGTGAATGGAGAATGCCGTTCGCCACTGGTTCTACCCTATCGATTTTTCGAATCCTTCGCAGTCGCGAATTATTACTGCTCGAGATTTGGCACGTTTTGCACGAACAACGATTTCTTAAGTCGTTGCTCGTCTTGCGTGCCGTTAGCTGTCTCGCTTAACGTCTTTGATTTTTGTTGCATCACTTTTTGGGTTGTGCTTAGGGAATCTCGAGCATAGATTTAAGTTTAAGAAGATTCTGGGCATTGCGCCCGAAGAAAGAAGAGGCTGTGAGCCGAAGAGGCCCAGAGAAGAGGGCTGCAACGAATGACTCTTGCATTCGGAAATTCTGGATTCTGGATGTAAAGCCATTCCTTTATACTATATCGTTACTATGCTCGTTACTTTATCCGGCAGAATGCCTGGCTACATTATTTTGGGCAAATCGCGGATTCTCTTTTTAGCGTTGTGAATGATTATTCACGGTTTGCATTAGAGATGAGTACAAATGTTAATCGCGATTGTTGCTTTTGTATTGCGACATATAAGATCGCGTTTTTAAAGTAGCATTGCAAGCATTAATAAATAAAATACCCAAGATAATGTGAAAATAAAATAAATCTTCCCCTAAAAGTCCCTTAATTAGTGTTCCGAATTATAAAGAAGGCCCTGTCAATTTTGGCAGGTAATTTTCGCGATATTTTTGCTCATTTTTTTCTTGATTGATTCATACATGGAAGTATGATCTTGCACTTAGAGTCACCTACGTAGCTGAAAAAGCTACATTGCACTATGGTGACATTGCACCTAAGTAGATCATTTCTTCTAAAATCTAGTTTACTAGTGTTGCGCATTTAAATTTTGGGTGCATAAATTTGCATAGCGATTAAAGGCTAACCGGGCTGCAAATGTACATTGAAAGGAGGTGGTATTTAATAATAACTTATACAAAAGGAGGATGGATGGGACGTGGTTAGGGTGGGCCTCCATTCGCAGCAACCTCCACGTGGCGAGACCCGGGTACCGTGTATTTGGGGTACCGGGTACCGTTAAATATAATTGAAAATTATGTAGCAAATAATTCGAGCAAAATTTCTATTTAAATTAATACAAAAAATTTCTATTTAAAATTAATTTAAATACAGTCCAATTTTAATGTCAAATCAATGTCTATCAATCATGCCGTTATGAAAGTTAAGTGCGAGCACTGTCTTACCATGATTTTGCCAAGGAATTCGTTCCACCCGCTGCCACTGGCGTGCCAATCGCTGTACTGTCTGGGTTACTTATCGTTATTGGTCGATGACCCGATCATTAATGTGCGATACATAATAACGATTGCATGTAAAAATTATTGACTGAGGTTGTATGAAAAATACATGTAGCATAAAGAAAATTGGAACTTTAACCCTGAATAGATTATCCAATGTTGCTCATAAACGCTTTGTTCCACTTACAGTGCAACAAGTATTACCTCTTAAACATTACGAATCTCTTATTACACGCACATATTCGTTTTCATTATTATTTAAATTCGAAGTTATTTATAAATAGTGATATAGGCCTGGATGTCGTACAACGTCTTTGTACGATGGTGGAGGTGTATCTCGATAAGATTCTATTAAACTTTCATCGGTATCTATTTGAACGCCGATGTATGAATTTAACGAACGTCTACGCCTTTGCTTACAGCAAAACTTTCCGGACAACCAAATGTAAGAAATCATTAATCCACTTGAAATACCCGATATAAAACCGATGCAAAGGAACCAATACTGTAGATTCCGATTTACCGAATGAAAGACAGTAGGTTGAATTATCGACTGTTCGGTGATCGACAGATTTTTGTTACTCGATGTACTTAAAACGTCGTACTGTACCGAGTCAGTCTTCTCAGTGGTTGTATTCGCAATTACCGAACGATGATAATTTTGCCGTTTGAATGTAGGAAGAATGATCATCTTCTCAAATTTCTGAGGTTTTGCTTTTTTACCACAAATTCCATTGAACTTGATGCGTTTGTATTGAAGGTACAGTTGAAAATTATGAATAACTGAGTTGCAAGACCATGGATTTCTGGAAAATAATGACGTAAGTTTAGTTTTCGTGCTCTGCTGATCAGTCTTAGTGTATCTACGCATGGTAACGTGTGTGAATTAATTTTATAGTTTCGTTATTATACCCTGCTAACGATAATGTCTTCAAAGCCGGCAACGTTTGTACGACAGTGTAGTCCATTTGAATCATCAAATTATAAGAAAGATCGAGATGACGAACGTGTGGTATTCCACTGAACGTGTCTGCAGTTAAATGACTAATCTGACACGAATCCAAGTTTAGTACCTATTTCATATTATTGGAATTGAAACAGTTATTAAACGACATTTATTACTTCTATCATTACCTGTAGCCAATGGTTCTTCAATTTTGGCACGTGTGCGTTGAAATTATTTCTCGACAGCTTTAAAATTTGTAGATTTTTACTTCTTACGAAGACATCGTCCAAAATAGAATGAAGTCGATTTCTCGACAAATCCACGATCTTTAAATCGGTAAGCCGATCGAAGGCATTTAGGCCGATCTCACTAATTGCATTCCCGGAAAGGTTGATGTATTTAAGCTTTGTTAAACCTTCGTCCTAAATTAATATTCACGATTAATTTATTTAAAAATTCTTATGAAAATAGAAGCATTAAAATTCAAATCAATCACGTATATCATATTATAAATCGAAATATACCGCTAGATCGAAATCGTTCAAAATTGAGATCACATTATCCGATAAGTCCAGGGCCTGCACGTTGCCTGGCGCACCTGTATGTATACCGTAAAGATGGCGGCCTGTGCAAGAAACGCGCACCAAATCGTACCAAGTGTCACACACGCAAAACGAAGGGCATTGTTCTGACAATTGCGTCGGAACTGCATCCCCGACGAGCACCGAAATAAGTAAAATAGTCAAGCAAACGATGGTATTATCGGTCATGGTGTCACTCGACGATGAACTTTGTAAGGATTCGTAAATTAGCACACAACTTACACTTTACTAATGTGTAACAAATTCACTTCCGAGAGGAATTGCTGGGTTCTCCATGCGGCTCTCACGATTGCCCAGCTAACGTAATCTTATCGTATGACATGACAGTGTGGATATCGCGTAAATGTGTTAACGATCGGAATACGTCATCTCCGATGATGTTCCTTACCGTTTTTATCCGTTTTCTATAGAAATACGTGTTTGCTACGGAAAGTTTATAAGACAATCCAAAATAAAAGCTGACGAAAGTATGATTATTTACCGGTCGGTGATTATTTCTCCCTTTTAAACACTTCGTTGTGTGCATGACAACATCTTAAGGACTGCCAGAGAATAAACTGGGATTTTATTCCGTAAACAAAGCATAAACGAGGGTACAGTTAGGAATTAGATGTTATTTGTCAGGACTTCCGTACCGATTCCTCAAAAGTAACTGACACGCTTCTCGAGCAGGAACAATGGCGTAACATAAACAGGGGGTAACTCTTGGAAAAACATCTTTACCGCAGACCAAAACCAATGATCGTGATAAATTTCGCCACAAGAACCGACATCGACAGGAAACAGGAGCGTGTTTTATTTTTAGACCAGAGCTCCTTTTCGAACGCGGCGAACCTTCAAATTTAATTCCCAACGCGGGGCTTTTTCCAGGAAATTGAAACGGACAATCGCATTTTGCATTTTGCAATTGGTCTCCTACGTTTTTATCATTAACGATGATGTCATTTTGCTATATTCCTCAAGTACACGATAAAGAAACAAGATTATAGTCGATAGAGCGAAAGCGCCCTCTAGCTACCTGTTATGCCTTTCGATCGTCGATTAACGATCCTCGAAAAACCGATAAAAGCCTCCCGTAGAAATTCCATGCGCTGCGTCGGTACATTCAATGTTGTCCGTAATAGAAAGTGTTTTCACGGGAACGACGGAACGTGTTTAGCGTTAAACAGTCACGTTAGTGTAACACTAAGAGATGACTAATTCTTCTTTACATCGACAGCGAGAAAATAAATAATGCGTGTGCACAGCAGGCGTAATCACGCTCCTTTATACACAACGAATGGAATAACAGACGGACAATTAAATGTTACTCACACTAGCCCTTGGCACTTCTTCGAATCCAAACGAGGGGTAGCATTCGGTGAACTAACAGCGCAGCGTGTATTGCGCAACATCCACGGAAATAAATCTAGGATAGGCTACTGAGAACGCGTGGACCGCTCGCTTCTATTCGGCCTTACCATTACTCCCCGCTGACCCCTTGGATCTTCCGGCCATTTTCGATGTTCGTCCTCCGCGCCGCCATGATAAGCATACGGTATGCCGCTACAACCGCTTCACCTTCGTCGACAACGCTGCATTCGATCGGTTTATCGCTACAACTACGATCCTGACCCGAGTCAGCTTTTCCTCATTTTATTTACCGACTTCGTAGCATTAAAAATCGTATTGTACATGCGTTCGATCACAGTCATTCGCCGGCTTTTCGAAGCTGCTACTTACCGAGCTATGAGAATGTATCTTTACTATCGCAGACTATCCACTCTGTCGTGTTTCGTCACTGGCGCCCTCAGCTGACACGATGCGCTTACTACAATTTGACGTTGTTAGAATTGAATTTCGAATTGATCGCAATTTCACCGGTGCATAAATCATAATTGCAGAAAAAGAATAACTAGTTTTAGTGAAATATTAAAATTTTACCTGTATCTAGTGTGATCTGATCCGATCCTTTTTAACTATATCTATTTGTCATATTTGTTTTTTTAAATAAGCAGTATACGTATATACTGTTTTCTGTGCATCGATAAAGTCTTGGAAAAATACCTTCTACGGTGATATTTGTCGCAAAACGTTCTTCGAAGCGAACACCATGCGAAGATATTTCACTCGGTCTGTGTCGTCATCGACCTTCTCAGCTGACGTAAAATGGCCGCCTTCTACTGACAGCTGAACCATAAACACGGTTTTTCTCTGCTAAAACGAGTTTCATTGCCGCGGAACTTGCACTCCCTCGTTTCGTACAAATATCCCTCCGGTTAGGAGTCGAGATTCGAAGGAAATTCAAAGTATTTCATTAAAAAGATGTTACAGTATGGTATTGGAGCGGCAGTAGGATCGTCTCGCGAAGCTAGTCCTCTTTGACTCGAGCCTCTTACATATCGGCAGACCGATCGCTCGCACGGATTTCGTCACGAGCGTACTCAGCTGATGACAAAATAACCGCTGCGTGTATTTAACTACCAGCTGATTGCAAAAGATTCGTTTATAAAAATTGCTCGCGATCGGTGTTCTCGTCGAGTCTTCGAGGTTAACGGAGCGAAATATGGCGAACGTGCACAGGATCCGATACGGGTTCGTTCATAATCGGCGCAGTTTACGCTCGTCGAGAAAGAGGAACGTCGCGAGAAGGGACGCCGAGTACAGGCGTACGAGAAAAAAAAGAGGAGAGGGCTGAGAAAGTGGAGGGTCTCGGAGAGCGAAGCGCTTTGGCTAGGGTTCTAGTCTGCGATTTTTTCCCGTTCCTCTCGTTGTCCGGGCGGACGGCCAATGGGAGTAAGTAGGTCAGCGCGGTCGTCCAATCGGTGCTCGAGGCCGGGTCACGTGGGTTTGTTGTTATCTATCAGCTGTTTTTCCCGGGCGGGCGGGTGGCCGGCCGGCGCAGTGAAAGCCGCTTGGTAGTCTGTCCTCAGTCCCTCCCGGTCGCTCAGCTGTGCGTCACATGTCGGGTACCGCGAGTCTTACTCCTGCCCATATACCATCGAATCGTGTATCGCTTGCTCGTTCAGGTTACCGTCGTATACCGCCGGATTTCTACACACCGGCAAGCATCAGTCATATATTATGCTATCTACCGTGTGCACGCCAACGCATCGTCACAAATCAATCACGAAGTGCCTCGAACATGCGGACGGCGTGACAAACGCAGGCAACGGTGCACGCCGTTTTGTTGATACATTGAGTTCTGTGTTCAGGCCGCGAAGGCCACCGCGTCCCTTCTTGGTCTAGGATCGCTGTTGCTACCGAGCTGTCGCGATCCAAACGCAAAACTGCCCGATCTGTCCCCGGTGTGTGTTACACGAGTTACCGTGAAACGATGACCTAAAGTGTGTCGCAGTTTGGAGCTGGAGGTAGGAAGAAAAGAGATAAGTACGTCGGTGCTTTCGGGAGTGTTTTTTCCAAATATCCACTCGATTCATAGATACAATACCGTTCGCGTCGTTTCGCGACCATCTCCCACGAGTGTGTCGAACTGTTGAATCGCGCGTGACATTGTTATTCATTCTTTTAAAGCGCCTCTAACTTGCACGTTCGCGATACGCGTATACGCGAGAGTTGTAGGAGCGTGAATAAATCGTGATGCAAACGAGCTTCACCAGAGACGAATTGACGCGGAATACTTTTGAGTACGACTCGATGAACAGTGTTCTGTGAAGAATCGAAAGTGCATCTTGGTCGAACGTTCCGATTCAACGAAAGTGATCGCGAAACGAGCAGAGATTGTTTACCCAGAGATAAACACGAATAATGTCGACGGGCAAGAGGCTGGCGAAACGCAGCATAATCGGCACCAGAGTATGTGCTCCCGGCGAGGACGGGAAGTACTACAGTGGCGTCATTCACGCCGTAAAAACGCCGGCGTCAGCTGCGTCCGAGTCAGGCCTCAGCATTACACCGAAGACTCGTTACTCCGTGCGCTTCGACTCCGTTCCCGGCGGTCGGCCGCCTAGTCCAAGCACTGAATACTCCGATCGTGATCTGATCGGACCTGGCTTCGGCTCCGTTACCACCGCGCGCCTTGTGCCCGGCCAGAAGGTCTATCTGACGTACAACGGACGGGAAATTCACGCGGAGGTCACGCAACATCGCGAGCATCTCGACGAAGTGGACGTGATAATTGCACCGAACGGTCAAGATGTAAGTCTTTTTTTCTTTTTCTCCCCTCTTCCCTCCTTCCGTTTCGTTTCGTTTCGCGTGTTTCAAGGAAGTGACGGGCCTTCCCGGAACATTTCGAGTAGAGTAGCCAGATAGCCGTCGGGCGGCGGATCCGCGAACAGTGACGCGGCTATTTTTACGTACCATTCTTGTACTGTTCAATGACAATGTTAACTTTCGAGGGTAGACGGAGAGCTCTGATAGTTCAATTTTCCATCGATTTAAGCCGATAATAGGAAAATGTGCGATTTGAAATTTTAGCAGTCCGACGCATTCCAACTTTTCTCGTACAACGAGTTTCATTTTTCCAATTTCGAGTTGCGTCTTTGAAATAGAAACGTAATGCCGGGGGGGGGGGGCAGACTGAAGGATACGCATTTATTAACGTTCAAGTACGTTAAGCGGATCTCCGTGATTGTTGAAACTGTTTTTCCTCGCGGATCCCGATGATGGGTTTCGAAGGAAAAACCAAGGAAGGTTCCGCGAACGGGGCACGTTAAGCATAACGAGGTTTGATACGTCATCTGTACGGTCGCCGGGTCTCGTTGCATCGGAGCACAGGTTAGCCGCGCATCAAGCGCAACGTACGCGCATGCGTGTCGGTCACAGGCTGCTCCGTCGGTCGTGCGGCGTGCCATGGGCATTTCCACGGAGCGGCGAAAACGCGTTCTTGCGCGCGCGATAACACGCCATCGCGCCGGTATCGATGATATGCTCGATGAATTGCAGTGAGAGCGTGTGTTTACTTAGGCCGGAGGCGACGGCTCGTTGATGGGTTGGCAAAATCAGCCGAAAGGTAAAAGAGGAAAGAGAGAGAGAGAAACAGAGAGAGAGATAGGGGAATGGCTTCTGTCTGTTGCCGGGTGGGTGTGTGCGTTCGTGCCGTTAATCAGAAAATTTAATTTTCGTGACCTCGTTTCGCGAGCGCGCTGTACAGTAGCTGTCCTATTTACGCGGCGCGCATGAGCGGCGATTCCGCTTCCCCTGTCCACGAACGGGATTGAGAGGGATGGAGGGAGCAAACGCATTAACTTTGCGCCGTTCTATCTGTATACGAAGAGGCACTCAGCGCACGCACGATTCAGTTCGTTTCTCCGACTGTCGGCGATCCAGCGGACCGGCTGTTGAATGTAATAGAAAGTAAAAAGAAGTTCGTTAAGAGGGGTGGGGCGGGTATAATTTTCCACGGATGAACGACAGGTTAACTATCGAGTTAACAGAAGGAAATGCGTTTGCCTGCGCATATCCGCTGTCCGATATTAGAGTCATACGATACACGAACGCGATGCCAGTCCGTCGATTTTCGACACGCCTTTCTCGAGTTACGGACGGATAGAAATCCGCGACTACGAGCGCGCGCGCGCGCTTGCACAGACACAAGCATCGCGCGTGTACACGCGTACACGTCGGCCGGCTAGAGCCGCAAGAGCTTTTTTGTAGATTCGTAGAAAAGCGTAGCGAGCGCAACGCAATAAGTACTCCATAAAACGAGGGATAGCGCTTATTACGGTCGGTCAGGCGTGGCAGAGAAATAAACGCAGCCTCGATACCGCTACGTGGGCGCGGTTAGATTCGTAATGAGAGGCACTGGCGTGCGCTGAGCTGGTTGTCCGTAAAGCAATGGCTCTTTTTCGCGCGTGTGTAGACGCGGGAGAGGTCGGTTTTATGCGCGAGGCGAGTACGGTAGTATACTTTGCCGGCGCACCGGCTACCGGTGACCCCACGTGGAACGTATTAGCGCAATATCTCTCTACCTCCGTTAGCTAGCTCAGGCGTGACCACAGTTCCATTTCGTGGAAATTTTGCCGTGCAAGCGTGCGCGCGCGCGCGCGTTCGCGATCGCTACTCGGGGGAAAAATGAACCGGATCTGGTTGGACCGAAGTGTCCGGTTCCGATATGTTTGGACCCGGCATACGTTGTGTCTGTTTTGCACCAATTCGCCAAGAAATCGACGTGCGGGGAATATTAACTTTATTGCGGTGGTAAACACGCGTTCTTATCTAACACCGGTGACACGTCAATTATGGACGCGTTCATAGTGGATGTTACTTGAGACGGAAGGTCTATTTTGGAATTATTGTCGTAGAGAAAATTTGCTTTTATTTCAAAGTGCAACTGATACGAGTTTGAAAAAAATTCTTTATTGCAGTTGAAAATGTGTGACTTTACGTATCATATTTTACCGGAGGAAAGGAACTTCTTTTGTATATAACTTTTCTATGGACGAAAGTTGGTAATAAAACGAATTATGAAGGAAAATTATGCCGACCTTTTTGCTCGCGACCAACACGTTAATTCCGGCACGTGACCTTAGTTACCGGCTTCGTGTCAGATTCATCTTGATCATCTCGATCGTAGTTACGATTTAATTTACAAAACGGCGTATCCATAACGAGATACGTAACTGGGCGTATCTTTTCGCGTTTTGCCTTCGTTAATTCACCACGATTGTCCGTAATCTTTAATCGACATAATTAATGCTCCGATAGAGTACTCTGACGCAAGTGCCTCTGCGCGTCGTTACCTGTTTACACATGCAACACATTCGCAGACGTACACAGTTGACTTTTAGTGACGTCGAAGGTTACCGAAGCGTGAATCGGTAAATACTGGACTGCGTTTATCTGTTAGCGCAAGTACGCGTAAGTGGTAATTTTAAAGCTTCCGCACGTTCTGCCGGCTATCGTGCACCTCAGGGCCCCTGGCAAACATCTTGCATAGGCAGTTTCGCAACGTCCACTTCACGAATCAACACCTTACCGGCTATCCAGCCTTCTGTTAGCCCTGACAATATATTAATAGCCAAAGTGATTACCATCGATACTTCTCTCTTTTAATCGTTAACGTTCGAAGAGCCGACCACTTATTTTCTATTTTAAAATTGAAATTTTTTGTCGAACCTGGCATATTAAGTAGACATTCTTTAATGGACTATTTCATTGTGTATCAAGTTTTACCACTGTTTCGAAATTATATGAGAGAAATAATCAAGACTGTAATAGCGTAGTGTGTAACGATCGCATTTACCGGCATATTCATGAGTCCTCTATTACACAGAGTAATTAATTATACATCTAATATATCACATTAAATGCTTCCTGAAATTAGAATGCGGCACCTATTATACTGAATTGTTTGGAAGCAGCAATATCGAAAATAATTCAACATAAATTTCAAAAATAGGATCTGTTCTTGGAATCTTATTCAAGTTTATGTCTCGTTTGCCTAAATTCTGACAATTCCAACAATATTTTGCTTTGTAAACATTACATAATCACTACCGTCTTATTATTTGAATCACAACTGTTTTTATCCACTCTATCGTTACATCTCTATCGCTTCAATTATCAAGCACCATCACCCTACCACTTAACAGTTTAGTCTACTGATTTCCGAACCCTACCATTATTCGTCTACGTTCAATAATCATCTCTGTCACATTCCAATCTTAATAAAAAACGAAATACTCGGTGCCTCTTTAATTTATCTCGCGGGGCTCGAATGTTTCTGATCGTTGAACCCACTTTTCGGGGGAACTCTGGTCAAGAACTCCGTTCAATCGCTCCCCGGAATCGACGCGACCGATACAGATCAGACGCGTCCGGCCAGCTAAAGTTGAGAGTTACTGACGCGCGCGCTGTTTCACTGGGACGAAAAGGTAGGCACAACATTGTACGCGGTTAATGCGTTCCACGGGTGGGAGTGCGTTTCGCCGTTAACGGCGCGATCCATCGGCTCTATCTACGGTCACCACGGAAATATCCGACCCGCGGGGCGCATTCGAAATAATGGCCGCGTTTAACGGTGTCACTGGTCATCGGCACGGGCGTGAGACGATTGAGTAAGAGGACGCGCTCGCGTGCTTCGTGCGTGGATCCAAAGATAGATATCCCGGCACCGGCTGACCGAGCCTAACTGGCCCGTACTCTCTACATACGCCTGTGCATACGTATGTACGTACGCGGAGGCGCATCCGTAACAATCGTTCGCGATGTAAACAAGTGTCTGTATGCGTGCTGGCCTGTCCAGCACCACTGACGTAGTCACGTGGATGTTCCCGTCGTACCACGCGATCGTTTCGCCGCTATCTCGTTGCCGCTGACGCTTCCGGTAAATACGCATTTTATCATCGATTCGCTTTCTCGTTTTTTTCCTCCCTTGTTGCTAGCCAACGTTGCTTGGGCCGCGCGATCAGGCGTGTTTTAATTCCTCTGCCACCGGGAAGAAACGTCCATCCAACAACTGGTGACAACACGACGATATCCGCGGGTGTAATTCATTGCTCTAGTTGCTCGAAACCGCGCGCGCCTCAGCAGCAGGTGGCCAATCTCTCTCTCGATCTCCTCTGCCCCGTTCGCCTTTTTTCGTCGCACGCTCGTTTCGATTCGAGGTTACGAACTCGACCGAGGGAAAACTGATCGTAAAGGGACTTTGATTTATCGCGCCCAGTACCTTTTACCCGTCGTGTATCGGATATCGTAGACGTTCACAGTTTTGTTGCGAGGTACGCGAGCTGCGTCCCGCGAAGCCAGGTCACAAATTATAAATAAGTCTTAGACTATTATTAATTACTTATTTCCATTATTAATAGAATTCTGGTGGTCTTCTCGTATCTGAACGCGAGATTCGTAGAATATAAGCCATTCTTTGCGTATTGTCGGAAGTCTATTGGTAAAACAAACAAGATGGGCGTGGTAAAAATTATCATTGAACGTAACAAGGTATAAAAGTGTATATGCTGATATTCTTCGCGTATTTTTAATTTGCGTGACGCCGCGCATGGCATGCCGGCTCGGCATGTTTGCGCACGCGCACGAGCATGGTATGGGCTATTTAAAATAGTATTCGAACAGGCCGGAATCTACAGTGCGTGCTCTGTTGCACGGGATTATGTCATACGTGCTTGTACCACTTTGCCGGTAAATAGGTTACGCAAGATGGATCATGGATGGCTGGTCTGCGTTAGTATTAACCTATGGTTGCCGGTCGCCCGACGTCTCTATAGTAGTTCCAGTTAGTATAGTAGTTCTGTTACTTGGGAATTAGAAACGATGTGTATTTCGGACATGACTTTTCAGTTACAACGAATTGCACGTGTTTTAAGTTAATCTCGTAGTACTTTATGCCCTGTGAAATGAAAGGGCTTCGCTCTGCAATTGTGCTGGAAATGCAACTTGAAGCAGAATGTAATTAGTTGGAGAATAGAAGGTTTAGATTGTAAGGTCAAAGAATGTTCCTAACTAACGTTCTTCGAGTTACATCATTTATCGTAATTTATGTAATTATTTCGGAGCACGGTAGTTTATTTTCACTCTCATTTGCAATTATAAAATAACAGATGAACTAGTCTTGTACATTACAAAGGTCGGCATGAAAATCGTGCATTCGTTTAGCATTGTTCCATCGGTAAAAATCGATTATGCATGAGGAAGAGAGAAATGCAGATTAGTGCTGAAACCTTCTACAATTAAAATCGATTGGATTACAAGATCTAAGCGTACAGTAAAAAGAAAAAAAAAGAATCCCATTCTCTCTTTACGGACATCGGATTCCTTTTACAAGTAAAACAGAGAAACCGAAGTTATATCATAATTTCGAGCATGGTAGCGATCGGGGTTCACCTTTCTCTTCGTAAAGAGTGTGCTGCGAGCTTGATTTCGGGTTTGGAAACAACATGGCGGTTAGTTGCTCCGGCCGACCGTTGGAGGCACTGCATCCTAGCCGATCGCTCGTAAAGTCGGTCATAGAGTTTACAATGCGACGCGTTCTCTCTATCCGGCTTGTACTCCACCAACCTTTCTCTCTTTCTCTCTTCGCTCCCTCGTCTCTCGCTACTGATTTGGTTTACCGCGATTGCCCCCGAGCCGCAATCATTAACACGGCTGAGTACAATTACCTTGGATATTGGAACAGCTCTATGCCGCGCGGTGCGATACATATGCATCATGTATGATCGCGCGCAAGGTTCCGTCGAAATAGGCGCGTAGTACGCGAGAGACGTGTGGACTTTTAATAAGTTGCACACCACGACGTGATGGCATGGAATTACAAAATGGAACGCGCGTGCCGGTATGATTACCCGGAATCGCCGTCCCTCAAGACGATCGGCCGAAGTTTAATCACTGTTGCCATCGCCCACGCTTGCACTATCCGCCGGTTGGACACGGAGTGTCCGTATTGTTATTTAAACACTGTATTGGCCGTGAACGAAATTTCATTGTCCGCGTGAAAGTAAATCAGAATGCCCCTCGAAATTCGTGCCAAATCGGCGTCCTTGATTCTCGAATGCAACATTCCGAGTATTCGGACCGGTAATTTTTCACTGCTTTGGTATAAATTAAACGTTCAAGAGACATTGGAACTCTTCTTTTTCTCAATTTTCGTTACAAGAGAGTCAATCGCGTTACGAAACTGGCACGGAGTGCGAAATCAGCTGATCGTGGGCACAATATGCATAACTTTATGCATCTTCGCTCCTACCCAACGATATTGGATGTAAACCAGCTGCACTGACGTAACAATGCAGCACGCCTCGTAAATTATGATCGATAACGTAACCTTGCACGCAGAGGAAACATATGGCGAAATGTGTATCATTTAAGTCCTCCGAGACTTTCTAACAATTTCTGTCAATAGTACCAAATGGAGAGGATGATACGCGTTCCACGACAATGCAACGTATTCCGTAATGCGCTGTTTATCTTTATTATCTAATCCATTCTTTCAAGCTGAACTTCCTCTTAGCAATTAATTACTTAGATAATGAAATACACTTTTATTCACTTGGCGAAATGAATAAAGTGTATCGATCGTAATATCGTGTGTTCGTGTTGGTCGGTCGAAATTCAAAAACAGCGTAGTCAATCATGAAATATAGGAACCGTATGGCGCGTTTTTGTTAGCCGGCGAATGAGCTGAAGTTGCACAGTTCGACGGTGCTGCCCCGTAGCGGACGAGTGGCCAGTCCCGCGAAAAGTTAGTACGCGTGCCGTATTGCATAGGACGCGCGCGAGGACGCGAGGAAAAGTGGCGCGTATCTGGCCGCACTGGGAGAAAAGCGAGGTCGGGCCTTTCTCAGAAAAGTAGGTCGAGAAGGTACCGATCGCGCGCACGGACGCGTGCTACGTTCCACGCGCGCGAGATTCACAGGAAAGGTATCGCGTCCCGTCCGTCACCGTAGGAGACGCGCGTGCAACGCATCCCGCCGACTCTCACGGATTCGTTCTCGAGTATTGGGAAAACGGGAGAGAGTTCCGGCGCGCGGAATCCTCGATCGAAACTTGCTACGCCGCTTGCGATGCCGCGTTTTATTTCCCGTTGCCACCATGACTTTCCAACGTCTCGTACAGAAGATGGGTGGGCTTTTATACCGTCGATCGGACACGATTTCGCAGTGTACGCCGGCGAAAAGAATGGGCTGCGAGAGTAGGTGGTCGCAAGGGTTGCGTACGAAGTATCTTATTGGATGTCGAGGCACGGATGAGTTAACCGGACGGATGAATAAATTACTCCTACGAACGAGGCTTGAGAGGTAGGGTGTGTTCAGTTATTTACATATTGGAGATAAAAAAAACAATTATTGGCTAGATGATCTGATCAATCGTTGAATAATCGATACGAATACCGTCATTACTTCTTTTCCACGGCCATTACGAGACTAGCCGCGCGCATGTGGATATTCTATATCTATTGAGATTTCGAAACACGTGGGACGTCGTGATCTACCTTCAGATATCGTTTTTCTTCGGATGGAAAAGATATATCCATGAGAATGTTTTACCAGCTCGCAGCTGAAAACCGAAAACCAACCGCTAAATATCATCCTATCAACCTAGAGCATAAATTGTTCTCGATCAATCGTTTTTTTATAAATCATCGATCTAATCTATCTATCCACCACCTATCCGTCCCGACCGCGTACACGTATACATACGGTTCGTTGTTTCCCGGTTTCGTCCCGGCGATTCGCGTATCGATGCGCGTATCGATGCGCGCGCATCGAAGAATCAGATGAAGAGTCGAATGGCGGCAGTGGGTCGCCCGATCGAGCTTCGGGGGAGTAGGGGGGCTTAGAATGAAAACAAACTTTCGCTGCGTAGAACAAGGAGCTCGAAACGATGTTCCCGTTCACGCGGCGTTCGTCGAGGCGCGTGTAAAGCGACGGAGTCGTGGGACGGGAGAACGCGTCTCGCGGGGCAGAGCGACGGGCATAAAAGCGGGACAGGGTAGAGAGGAGCAAAAAGGCGGCCACGCATACTCTCCGTGTACCAGAGAGGAGAGGAGGCGCGCGCGTTAGCGTACATACATTTTACGCAACGCCGCCTGTGATATAACGAGCGCGTACCAAAGCGTACACGGGAAGCCCTGCTGGCTGAGAGAGGGCGATACGACGCGCAGCGGTTTGCGGCGTAGGGAAGAGGTGTTCATTAGACGCGAGATGGGGCAGGTTCGTTGCGTGGCGGTTCACGCGCCCACCATTTGGACAGCGTTCACCCGGTTTCGCTGGACCCAGCCGAACACAACGACCTAAATGATATCGCGAACCGGGTCACAGCCTAGATACCGCCGCGGGTCGGCCTTTTCCCGCCTGCCGCGGCTGCGATCGGCAAACGTATCCCGCCCCGGTGCCCGCGTACCGGTAGCCCCAGATTTTCACTTTCGCGCGGGTGAACGTTGACACTCTCGCCTTTCGATAACACGCCGCCGAACTGGATCGAGTACTCTCTTAATGCGCGTACGAGTTTACGTGTGTATGCATACCTACGCGCGGATACACATGCGTGTATCCGCGCGTAGGTATAGGTCTCGTGATCGTTCCGATGAGCAACGGCATGCGAGAGCATCGTCAAGGAATGAGTAAGCTCGGCTTAGTTGGACGATAAACTTTCTTTGTTTGATGTTTTTAGATTGTTCGCCGAGCGGGGCAATGCTGGGTTTTTAAGTAGCCGAGTGGTTATACGCTATAGCACTCGCGTGAATTGTTTCCTTGGTATTTTCGTTGTGCTCGCTCGATGCGAACCGAGCGTTTGGGAAATTCACTTCAGCATTTTTATCGTTTAATCGATTTTCAATTCGACAGTTAGGTATTTTAAATTTCCTACTCTAAAAATCTGTTGAACAGCAATTACAGATAAATTATTGCAACTTCTATTTCTCTCAATAGTTGGAAAACAATGTAATCTTAATTTGCAGTGTCCTTTCCTTGAAACTACCTATACTTTCACTTAAAATACGCGAAACGCCTTGAAGTTCCAGCTTAATTATCCAAACATCTCTAAAGCACCGTTAAATATTATACAAGGGAAATTAAAGTACCGTTAAATACGATGTACAAAGATATCACAGGCTTGTAACTCATTTTAGACATGTCAACGGACGGTTAATTTAACACGAATCTAGCAAACTACAGCTAGACGGTACAATTTAGCGCGGACTTTCCAAATTACTGTCCTCGGTGGTGATTCCGGGGGAAAGCCCGGTGAGATCATTAATCCCTCCTCTCAGTCATTATAAATCGTGTGCTGCTGGGATCCAACGCCGTGCGAAACACTTTTCTTCGTTTGCTTTTCCACGTGGACGCCATTGCACCATGGCTGCACGGATTACCGTTATCGCCGTTGCGTGACCTGCTTTTTGTGGTACATAAGTACCACTCGTTACAACGCGGAGAATACCGAACGAAAAAATCAACCGAACATGTAAACCATCCTACACTATAATCGCTCGGTTCCCCTTAAATTCCTAGATTTATGGTAATATTGAAACTTGCCGTTCCGATGTGTACTCGTTCTTCGGGGATTAACGATGCTTTAGAGTTGTTCGCCATTTTGTTTGAACAAGGCTTATATCCTCGTCGAAATGATACTTTATCCAAGAGATTCTTAATTGGTTCATTTGTTGAAGTATCAGAACCGGTTCCGCGGAATTCTTTTTGACGAGCGTTCAGATTGGGTAACACTGGTAGCTTTCAATGTAACGCTCGCGCGTACTTATATTAAATTAATCAGACGTGTTGGTGGCCGAATAAATTACAAATGTCGAAATTGGAGCGTTTATTTTTCGCTAAACAATTGAAAAAGAAAGGAGAAGAATTAGTATCTCCGACTACACCTGAAAAAAACTTTAATGGTCGAAACCAGGGCCGTTCGTTCGCACCCGCTCGAAACCGTGAAGCGAAAAATAACGCGTCCTCTTCGGCCGCGACACCGTAGGTATTTATGCAACTCTGCCCGTTTCACAAATCTACGCGCGCTGATCGTGACATAGTTGATAAATTTGAGGCCGACCGGCAGTCCTTCGTCTCTAGGCTCGTGGAGCGCAAACAATAGCCGCGGCGCGTCGATTTCCACGGACGGCCGTGACGTTGCGCCCGCAGAGTGACGCACAAAGAGTAGGAAGAGCCGATGACAAGAGCGTTAAGGCCGCGGAACGGGTGAGAAATTACTGGCCGGGCGTCACCCGCGACTGGCAGCGTTTTAACGCGTCACGTATCGTTTGAAATAGACCGCGCTTAAATGGAGCGAGGAAACACGTCCGATCCTTTAACTCTCCCAGCTTTCGAGAGTGATTTACGTATTCGAATAGCGACACTATTCATTGTTACACGTTACAAGTTTGTAGATACTTGTTCAATTCCTGGTGCCGAGCCGAGAGAGTTTCAATTCTCGGCTCACACCGAATTCCCAATTATAAATCTACCAATACACTTGCAAGTGCCTCTCCGAACTGTACGTTTACTCAAAGTTTCTCTTTTAAATCGGAATTGTATGCGATAAACGCCTAAATTGAAGTCCACCGTAGTCCGAAGTCTGAAATCGCTTCACGAAACGATTCTATATCGTATAATTAATTACACGCGTCCCTCGCCAGCCGAGCAACCGATTCCTCGGCCCGGTTTACGGCCGTGCTGCCTCCTCCCCTTCCCCCTTTTTTTCTCCCACGTTGAACTTCGCCTAGGGACAATGAAACGGCTGGCTCGTTATCCGGCCGCGAAAGAGCCGGTTTTCGCGCGCACACGCTCGCCACATTATCTGCCGGCTGCTAATCGCTCGCGCTCGTTCCTTATTCAGTGTCGTAAGTAAGCGTCGCGAACAGCCTTACGGGGACGTAGGTGGGGCGGTCGAGGGGGGAGATGTTGACGGTGTTGAGCAGTGACGTCACCGGTAGCAGCTCGACACAGTGACACCGATTGCCGGTTCTACCGGGAGGAACAATCAGGCCGGCCAGCAGCTGAACGATTCCTGCTGGTGCTGCTACCACGGCTCTCGCAGATGCTGGCTATCTTACTTGTCACGATTGCCGTCACTCGTGCTTAACGGCCTGGCCACGATATCGTCGAGCAGGTCGAGGAAAAATGCTCTCCCGCTGATAACTATTACAAGTTTCACTATGTGGCACGGCTCTCTTTGTTTCAATCGAGGATAGTTCGCTTTCCACGAGGTTTCCAACGACCTTCTCCTAACGATTCGCACCACGAAATCTTTTACCGTAGAAAATGATAGAGATTTTTAGTTTAGTAGATAACGATTCAGATTTTTAGTTTTGGAAAGTAGAGATCTCATCTTGGAAGAAGTTTTAAAGGATTATCGTGGATGATTTTGGTGGATCGGGTGCTCGAAACTTTTAGCAATTTCGTACCGAAAATGTGATAAGGATCTTTTAACGCAACTTTATTTGTTCATGAAAAGATTTCGTTCATTAGAGAAGCTACTCTGTTAGATTAGGTACTTCCTGGTTTTGTCCGATCTTCCTTGCAGACATCGAGTCTCCCAAAAAATAGTTCTGTTTATTTCCGCAAGCATTCTATTATCGGAGGGGTCCTGGCTGAACTTTTTCGCACTGGCCTATTGGGTTACGTAATTTTTGTTTGATTAGCTTGGAGTCGGTGTATATTGAAATTGCTCTATTTAAGAACGAACGTAACGATAACATCCAAGTAAAATAGCGTTCTAAGACAGTTTAAACGAATCCCTTCTAACTTTACGTAACGCGTTATTCAATTTAATTCGATGGATCGCTATAAATCCCAGTTGAATCGAACGAACCTTCCATCCAAGAATTTATTCCCCGAAAACAGACAAAGGTTTTAATTTCTACGTAAATTCGCGGACTCGTTTCAACTGACGCGTGATTCACCAATTCCACGCGAAGCACGTTTCCGATTAAACTCTCTGAAATCGCCATAAATGTGCACGAAATTAAAGGACGGTGAAAGTATACCTGGAAGCATCGCTGGGTACAACTTCCCAGGGAAAAAGTGCGAACGGCGGGACGATCGGTTACACAAATTCCATTTTACGTCGAATACCAAGCGCCTCGGCTCCTCCATCGTTTTAGTATTCATCGCCGTTTCCCGAACTACCGTTTGCGTTTCGTGAAACGTACGTCGTACGCCAAGTTGAATCCTGCCGAGATAATTCTGCATTCCGTAGCCGAAACGTGAGCTTCGGTTTATTGTATTGTTCCTCGTTTCTCGAACCGATTTTTTTCTATCGAATCTCTCCGTAAAAGTGAATGCACGTGGCTTGTCTTGAACTTTGAACGTCAAACAAATACGGTTCTTACAAGAAGATTGAGAACAGACATCAAAAATGGGAAATAGAAAATGGAAAAGTCTATGTATTTAGTTAGAAAATGTTACTCTCCATAGAAATAGTGATAGAAATTATTGCAACCCTATCGCGTCACAATCGACTCTACTTGGACACGATAATCTCGATACGATTTCATAGATCGTTTTCGTTATTCCCGCGATTAAATTCATCCACCAAGGCTGTCTTTTGTACAGATCTTATCTATGCTTATCTTTTCCCTTCTTTCTTTTCGCAACGTCTTATCGACTGATATTCGTGAATTTTTGTTTATAACGGAATTTTTCTACTCTTCTGTGGCAGAACTAACATCGAATCAACCCTCGAATGCTACAGTTCCCTTGAACGATATAATTTATTGGTTCGAACAATTCTCCTTAGCAATCGGTATTTGAGTGTGCAGTGTGATCTTCGATCCGAATTTTCGAGTACTTTAATCCTCCTATATCTATGGACGGGACATACTTTTGATAAACAGTCTGGGATCATTCCCAAAGTTCTACTCGTATCAGCGGTACACATATACATATATCTTCGAATTGAAACTTTGGGTTTGATAGAGTATTTCTGGTTTAATTTCCATCCTACTCGAACTTCCTCGCGAGACATCCGTCCCACAGTTCGATGTCGTTAATGTAAATCTTCAAACGAGTTACTTCTTTCATTTTTCAGCCACGTTTCGTTCCAAGTGTTGCACGTTCGTAAATAATATTAAGACGGAAGAGATGTTGCTTAGAGAGTAGAACGGATACTCTAACCGAGATATCTTGTTGGCGAACGCGAAGGGGTTAAACAGAACCAGCTCGAAGATAACCTAAATTATTCATTGGAATAGAAGTGGATTGAACGCAGGCAAACCACACAAACATCCAACCAGTATCCGAATAGATCGAGTTCCCCTCCGCGAGCTTCCTCCAAAAATCCTGTTATTTGAGGCATTGGTTATATAATCGAGCGGTTCGAGTGGGTTCGCGATGCCCGTTCGGTTGTATCGCGTCGATCTGCGGGAATGCATCCGGTGGAAAAGAGGTATTCGTGCCTGGCCGTAATAAAATTTCCACTTTCCTCCCGTTGTTCCGCCCTTTTGCTCGCCAGCCACTTTTTACCGGAACGTTCGCCCGTTTCCGTCAAATAGGCGCGCCGCTCTTGCAGTAGTCGTAACACAGAAGCCCGCCATTTCCTTGTCCCATGCGTCGGGGTCTCCGGATTTTGCCCGCCAATTGCTCCAACGGACGCGTTATCGATTAATTCGATGGAAATCTCGTTCGTCATTGGAGTTCGTTTTAAACAGTAGCGACAGTTGACATGTCGCTTCATGTCGATTGCCGGTTTGCCGACGATAACAAGTTTTTATCGATGGATTTGCGTATGGGAAACGAACGTGACGCACTGCTCGCTCGCGACGTAATGTTTTTTTTTACGAAACTTTCTCTCTCTCTCTCTCTCTCTCTCTCTTTCTCTGTGTGCGACTCGAAGCTTTCGAGAATGAAATCACTTCTGTTTGTTTCTGGCCAGTTGTTTGTTAATGGTGATAGTATAATGATATTCGAAACGCTTGTTGGTTCGTCGACTGACGTCGAGAATTATCGCAAACGCACAGTGTATTACACAGATAAATTGCCGATCGGTTATGCCTGTTGAAACATGGAGGAAAGGATGGAAGAATTGGGAAGAATTCAGACGGTCGTAATTGTCGCAATCTCCCTTTTAGATATCAAATAAATTGGTCTCTTCGTACAGGAAATCTTTGGTGCAATAATAGCGATAAGCGTCTTCTGCATCTTTCGATTGGAAAAATAAGATATCGGTCTGGTGTTTACGAAATTCCCCATTATCGTACCGGGAACCACCCTTATCTGTCTTTGTCGCGGAGGTGAAGCGACAAGAAAACGCGTGAACGAATAACGTTTTAGATAAACGTTTCCATGCGTTCACCGTTTATTTGCAGTTTAAGTATTTATGGGAACAAAGAAACAATTATATCGTACACGTGTACGATAATTGTCAGACAGAGGTACGAATGACTGTTCATCAATATTCTTTGTCGTGAATAAAAAAGAAGGGAGCTTATCCCAGAGTGGAAACAGATTCATGCCACGATTAAATCATAATTAGCTTTCATTTATTAATCGAGCTGAAATGTATGTGCGAATTTTAGCAACGAATGCTAATTCTGTCCAATATACATTAATTTTGTTATTCCAGGAACAGTATGAATGCAACTATCTAGATTTTATCGTCGATCGGTGAGATACATATTTCTCTGTTGAACGTCAGAAATTTTCTTTACAGCACGACCAAACATACAAACTCCGTAACTTTCCTCCGGGTTTCTGTTTGTACCTTGAATTTGTCTTCACGTGTAAAGAAAAAAAAACAGCTCGTTTCCGCGAGCTCGTTGCCATTATTATTGAACCGTTTCATCAATGCATTCGGTGTTAACACTTTCTGGCGTTAACACCCGCGCTCTAACATGTCTCGACGGTGTGCTCGCTTGTTTTCGACATTAACTCTAATCGAAAGAGACCGCGATCGAAAAATTTCCATTTTCACAGGAATCTTTCTGAATATTTCAACGGTCAAGTAGTTCCGTCCGGATCTTAAGACTTTGAATAAATGAAACGCTTATTTCGTTAGTTAGAAGAGGGAAGAGATGATGCGTCTAATTTTTCATGGCTGAAACATGGAGCGTTTCCTTTTACGAATAAGCCAAACGGTTGTACTATGTACCAACGTACAATTTTTTCTGCGCGATCGGCAAAAAGCTTCCGGTGTGGTCTATTTGACTAGCCGCGGACAGAGGGGTGAGCGGGCGGGTGAGTGGCGGTCGTAAAACTGTCAGAAGAGACGCCGTAGACCGAGCAGAGTCAGAGTCGCTGACTAAGATTTCGACAAGACTAAATTTGACCGGGGGCATAGTCCCGAATTCCCGTGGTGTCAGAACACGGACGCTTCGTTTGCACTCGTCAATGAGCAGGCGCGTTTCGGCTAATCGCGAAGGCAAAGTCTGGGACGCGGTGTCTACATTCCCCCGTGAATTTCTGCCTGTGGCGTGGCAGTTTGTTTTCGAGCGACCGCCTAGCGGTACAACGGGGCCCGATATAATTATCTGAACAGTATTTCCTTGATCTCCGTACAAACAGGAATTATCTACGTGAACTTTGCATCATCGCGATGTCTCTCTCCGTTCCTTCTTCTTCTTTCCCCCCGTATTTTTCCCCCCGTTTCATTTTCGTCCGCGCACACGCTTGGCAAGTGCGTCGTTCGCTTTGGTGGCTCTTTATGTAATTGATTTCGAGGGGGTCGCTTCTTTCCGCCTGCGCTCTTTCAATGCAGTTTAGGTCTTCATTTATTTTCGAGGGACATAAAATGACCTAAAATCAATTCGATCGAATAACATATCGATCCTCTAACTAAATTTTCCACATTTCCATTTCCTCGCTTCGATTCAACCCTCCATATAGCGATACCATTCCGTCCAAACAAATAAACGGAATTGCGCACTCCCCGTTACTAAAGCTTCTGACTCACGGTCGCTTTCGAATATCCAAAAACCAGCTGAACCACCGATCCGATCGAATCGAAACGAGACTTTGTCCGTTCGTGCCTCCAGATTCCTGTGCGAGCGACTTCCCTCGTTACTCACGTTCAGGTGCAGGCTGCACGTGGAAAACGCGATCGCGCGGTTGTGCCATTTAACCGATGACGAGGCCAGCGGATAAAACTCATCGCGGAACAAAGAACGGCGATTCCATGCCCTCTCTCAGACGAATCCACAAGGTGTTGCTCGCTTTACTGAAATTGCACTTGTTCGACGTCACTTGTTGGAAACGGTTTATGATCGACGGTGTCGACGGTTGATTTTAGGTCGAGTGCGTTTATTTTCGAGATCGAGCGAGGTTATCGTTTTGCAATCGGCGAGTGTCGCTTGTCAGATGTTCATTCGGAGAGACAACTTGAAATGTTGACTGCACGCTGAGCTGAAGTCTCTCGCGAACGAGAACAACACCGATCATAAGTAATTACTAACAGTTTACAAGCTGAATCTTTGACCTACCGCTTTCTTAATGAACTCCGTTTGGAAAAATGTTCACGCTACCGGTGAACATGGTTACGGCAACTATTCGCGAATAAAATGGAAATTGAGTTTCCTAGAAATCGTCTTAACCTGTTCACGTAACGTGCAGTTAGGCATCGACTAATAATTATAGAAAGTTTGCGATTTGCTTAAGGATATTGATAATGATGCCTTTTGCAGTTTATAGTCTGAATAACTATACCTCGAGGAAATTTACTGTCTGTTATTGTTTATGGTGTCTATCATCGCAGTTGAAGAAACTTACTGTTTTACAGCAGATCATCGTAACATATTATGCGTCCAATAGCAATGAATTTTAATGTGTTATGATTCAAAACGTTCTTGTTTGGTTCATAAATTGAGCGTGTATCATAGTTACGGTTCCGTGATTCTTAATTATAAGTATCGTACATTTGCCAAACTATTACTCACGGTAACACGTAATGTATTCACGGTATTTGCATTTATTTCAACGGTTATTTAAATCAGCGTATGTTCGCGGCTGTATTTAATTAAACACCATGTTCCTCTAATAGAGAGCAGAAGGAAAAATTGATAGACACATGATGCGTTGGTAAGCCTTTTTACGAGCTACAGTCAGGAGCTTACGTGTTCCATTATCTGCCTTATCTTGAAAGAGATAAAGCACAAGACAAAAGATATTTCATGTACTAATGTCCTTGATTCAATAATTAATGTTCTCTTTCTTCGTATCAGTGGCAAATCGAAATGATTGCAATTGCTTTTTTTATACGTTACATTATTACTCAAGTGTTGACGCAACGAGTAATTGATACATGTGTATAACATTTCTTCGCTTAATCATTTTAAACTTACGTCGAATTGTGTAGAAGGTTATATCAACCCTGTACGATCAGAATCGTTCTCACATTAAATTATCAATCATAATTCGCGGGAGTCTGTATATGAAGTTGAAGATGATCATAACGCGTATCCCAAAAATTTCCCCTTCTTTCTCTCTCAATGAATCACTCGATTCGACCTGGTTCGCGGCAATTTTAAACGTGGACATCGTTGACGATTGCCTCGAGTCAGCATTGAGCGACGACGCGCGAATAAATCGTGATCGCAATTAAATCGTTCTCGAAAACGTACACGTGCCGCACAGTTTTACCCAGGCCGCGTCGCGGCGCGTTAGCATAAAACAGCGATTGGAATGCGATGCAAAGTGGTCGTACAGTTCCAAAACGGCGCGCGAGTTATCTCGCGGAAAAAGGAGCTGTCATTGGAGGCAAGGTGTGCGCGCGTGCCGAAGGATGAACTGAATCATCGTACCAAAGGTCGTTCTCGACTTTCCTTTTTTTTTTCTTCTCTCAATCACGCGGTTCGATTAATTCGTCCCAATTCGAAGCGCAGTTTTACAACGTACCTTTACGTATCTCGTAGTTATAAGGGTTAACATTGAAAACCAGTTTCCAATGGAATAAAGTCGTACCACGTCATCCTATGAAAACAGACACAACGCCTTCCTCGTGTGACGTAACCGGTGTTTTCCTGATGCCTGCCAGGTATAATTCATCGTAACTATCGCTTCTGTGATGTAAATGCTTATCGACAGATCTAAGGTTAAACTTATTTCCATCGTTTTCGCCCGTATATAGGAACATATTCCGCTTCCAAACATATTTTTGGATTCAAACCGATGCCGTTTATGTATCCGGGGCTGTTTCGTATTGTTGGATGCAGGAAGCCGTCTTAAGATCCATTATTCAGTAAGAGGAAAATAACCGTGTTGGAATATTTTTTTATGCCATTGTGACGGTAATAGAATCATCTTAAATACAGCAATCATAAGTCCAAGGAACAAATTCTTGCTACGCGAGTTAGAAATTGTCAAATTGTAAGGAAAATCAAGTATTATCAAGTATTATATGTAAAAGGTGTGTAACAAACAATTGTCCGAAGATCGTAGCCTTGCATCGAATGAGACGATTTCCGAAATCGAAGCCATCATGCCTGACGTCAGACCGCGTACGAACCTTTCTCAACCTTCCCTCGGCACTTCCTCGTGGTCGCACGGAGCAGCGGAACGCTTTCGAGCACTGACGTCATGGATAAATTATCAGCTGTAACGTTCCCGGATCTTGCGAAACGTCCACAGCCACAGGGATAACTCGTTGTTCCAATTTTTCACTGAGTCACACGATTGGCCAACCCTCGTGCACCGTTTAGCGAGGAACGTAGCTTTCAGTCGCGCCGTTATCCACTTTTCGGATAGGTTTTAATGTCTTCCATTAATCCTACCCGTTGCTCGCGGATTCCAATTCTAATTGAAATCAAACGAACCTGATCCACGCTCGAAAGTACTTAACAAACCCTTCCGTTGAATGGTTTTCACGCTTTTCAGCACACTCGACGAGGTTCGATCGTTATGCTAAATCCTATTGGTCGAAAAAGAAAAAAAAGTCGAAGGTTAGCATTGGAGGGATAAGCTCGACATTGAATGACACATAACTAACGAGATTACAGGGAGCCTCGTCGAGCTTCTGCCGTTGTCCCACCCGTTTCGTCGAGGACACCAAACCTCGTTTCCCTCCTCGAACTCGCGTATTTCCCCCTTTCGTCTTTCGTCAAGATTTTCCTGGCTCGCGAGACCATCTCGCAAAGCGTCGCTTCCAATTTCGTTGATCGCCGTCCACCACCAGATAATCCGTTGATTCATCCGTTCGAAAAGTTCCAAAAGAAATTACAACCGGCTGCAATCTTTTTCATTTGTTTCGTGAGAAAGTAAACTCAAAATAATTTGAAAATTATTATTTACTTTCAGACTATCTGAAGGGTTGAAAGTTCGAATAATTCATTTCGAAGTGGATAAGATTAAGTTCCACGGAACGTAGGTCCGCGCAGACTCGACATATAGAAACACAGGACGCGTAACTTAGAGGTGTATCGTAGATAGTTTTACGTATGGAGGGTTAACGGAACTCGTGAGAAACGGCCTCGGGGAATCCGCGTAACTTTTTCGTTTTCTTTATTTCTTTTTTTTTTCTTTTCTCGAGCCAGTCGCCGTTGAGATACTGGTAAGTAGCTTGGTGCTAAGCCAGGCCCTCGAGTGAATTTTACGTGTCCCGTTACACGGACCGAATCTGTGCGCATTCTTCGATCGAGGTCACGGCTCCGCGAACGTGCCCAGTTCCTCGACTCTGCTCTCCAACTCCAACTGTCCCGCGACTACGATCGCCGAAAAACCGGTGAATGGGACAGCTGCGAACGTCTAGACGACGGGCCCTGCCGACCGTAACGACACTGTTCTCCGTCGCCTGCCATTGCTGGCGAGAACAGTGCCTCTTCGCGATTGATTCTTACGGTAACATGTCGATGACACAGTAGAGTTTCCTCAAAGTTTGATTAGCCGAACAGAATCAGATTAGGTATGTAAAATGTTTCAGAGATACGTGTCAATAGTTGGTACGATAAAGTTGCACACGGTAAGATAAGAGAAGATAAGCAAAGCTGTGCAACAGAATTTTATAGTACTCGCATAATTAAGTACACGTATGTTCGCAGTTACATATAAATGTTGAGAAATTCTCTGAATTTTCAACAGAAATTTATTTCGCAAAAATGAAGTATCTACAAATAATAAAATAACAAAACAGAGCTACGCTAATTACATTAGCGTGGTAACCTCGACAAGAAATGAAAAAATCACCGCCATCGAAGAGCGTTTTTTCCATATTCATAACTGAAAGAGTCGATCGGAGAGATAAGAAGCATCCTTCGACTCATCGATGTTTGTCCGTCGAGAGTCTCCCTAGGAGCGTACGCTCAGGGTTATCCAGAACAGGTGTACACCAGTTTCACGTTGACCTTTCGTGATTGCAGTCGCGGCGGTGTCCGTGCAGGTGTTCGAACCGCGCGCACGAATTACGAACGAACAGCCGGGGCGACGTAACAATGCGCGTTTCTCGATTTAAACTGACTCGCGTCGCCGCGAATTCCCCGCGATCGATAATTAGTTCCACGTATCGGTGGGGCCTGAGGCCGCGTCACGACGCTACGGAAAAATATCGTCGCGATCGGCCCACGCTTGTGGTAACGCGTGGGATCGTTGATGGATCGCGCGCTGAATAAACCGCGTCGTGGCGACACACACGGCGTTGCCGAGCAAGCTTCTCCGTGAATCATCCGCGCCGCTGGGATAAATCCAGAATATTGTACCATCTGCAGGCTTTCCTGTTTCTTTCCTCCAGCTAATTGGTCTCCGATATTGTCAGCGTTTAATTGGTGATTTATCGAGGCCTAACGTGGTATCGACAGCTCGGCTCCGCTAAGGAACGTTGTGTTTCTGGTTGCCACGAGAACGTTTAATTTATAGGTTCGATACGGAGCGATGTATAGTTGATTTGTGTTGCTGCGGTGTGTGTCGTAAATTATTAGAGCGCAGCTCCCTTGTGACGGTTTTTCCTTTGGTTTCAGCCGTCTCTCAATGAGACGAATTAATTTCAGGTTTAGCGTACGCGTGTTACGATCGTATTTGCGATCTTGTTTGTCGTTTGTTGTGTGAGGACGTTTAATTTATCGGGTCAGATGCTGGTGGCTGTATAGTGGTTCGAGTCATTATGGGTTATACCATTATGAGTATGCAATTATAGTTTTCGCCTCGGTCCCCGATGTTCCTGTTTTCGAATCAGCTTCAGTTCTAATAAATCTGTACCACTCGTTGGTATTTAGGCGCCTGTTTACAGTTTAATTTTAATATAGGTATTTTCTGATATTTCTTGGCACTTTATGCGTATTCAGCATTCTACTTTTGCTCGACCTACATTAGAAATTGAAGCGAAGGTTCAGTATAAATATGTTTCCTTTCAACGGCGGTATTAATAGTCATAAGCAGCATATTCTTCGTCATTCGGACACCTCTATTACCTATGCGTTTAAGTTTCCACTCTTTTTATTTCACTCGTTTCGTTCGGTCTCGTTTCCACTTTACTATCACGTTTACTTTGCATTACCGTCACAGACAACGGCCAAATCATCAACATTTCCGAGGAAAGAAACGGGTGAAATTAAGCCATCGATGGTCTCTGCGCTCTTTAAATAGCACGGAGGTGAGGCGATGTCTTGAGACATCCCCCATTGCAACACGGAACCTGTCTCATGAAATTGCGGGTAGAGGAGAGCTCGGCGCCCGAATGGTCCTGCAAGGGATACCGTTTCATTCGTTGTAGAGACGTTTACAGTTATCATTGTTTGATGGAATGCGGCCTGTCCTTTCCTGTTTTCGCAGCGAGGCTGGCTATTCCAAAGCTTAGCCGAATCCGGAAAGGCCTTAGCCGCCACTTCGGACACTTTGTCGATCCGGCACGGTTGACCTCATCATTATTACATACACGAAACCCACCGAAATAATGCGCAAGGGTAACATATTCAAGATAGCGATCCGTGAAAAATTCAGCGAACCTCGATGCAATTTTGTCGGAAATATAAATTTTATCAATTAATTGGAAACTCGAGTGCCGCGGTTCGAGAGATAATTTTATAAGATAAGATTTCCTTAGTTACGATAAGAAATCGTATAGAAATTTGTATAATTAACAAAATTGAAAATCATATACTGTACGCAAAATGTCGGTCGTTAAATAAATTCAAGGTTGGTGAGTCTCCAAAGATAGGGTTAATCTTGAACGTAACATATATATATTATCCTTGAATCGATTAATTTATATTAAAGACAAACTCTTTTAAATTACATAAACTACGGAGATCATTCGACTGAACTTTCTCCAGTTTCGCAAATTCGTATCGGAGTATATAAAATTCCTGTTTGTATTTACATTTGTACGTGCGGAACCAAAGGATTAACTTTTATCGGACCGATCGATCGACGTATCCGCACAATTACTCAGGTTTTTTGCAGAATAAATCGATCGTTCTCGTTCCACGCCACAGTTGTGTGTACGTATGTACGTACATACGGGGACGGTCGCGTGCACAGCTGCGTTTTTTCATTCGAGACGTTTCGCCGGCCGATTGCGAATTCCTTGGCTCGATAAAGCGGCCTGGTATGCGGCGGTCGTGCGCAACCTTGCGGATTTTGAAATATTCGACCATCGACAAGGCCCTCCGCGTCTCCAGCGGTACGCGTGCAATAGCTACGCTCTTAGGTGTTGCTGTACGCACTTTCCTTTGCGGTTAACTCGGTTTCGGGATCGTGCGAGGCCGCGTCTAACCATTGTTCACGAGGATAATGGAAAGTTAAGCCATCTTTAAGGGTTTCGAACCGTATCTTTTAGTTTTTTTTTGTCACTGAATAATTTAATTGCTTTAACTATTATGCAAATTATTCGTTAGACGGAAATAATTTTCAGATGGACGAAAATTTTAGTTTAACGTAATCAATGTTAATTTAAATCAAATAATGTAGAGTGGTATAGTAAATGGAATCTTCTACATGATGGGGTGGTTTATAATCAGGAAATTAATATCTACGTGATTTCGTAATGTCAATTTGCCGTGGATGTACGTTGCATAAAGGTCATCAAGCATTTGGTGAAAATGTCATCATGTAAAATAAAATATCTATAATAACGCGACGTAGCGAATTGAACTTGAATGATTTGTGTCTTTCGTATAAATCCATCGTTGATGTAACAGATTGCGCTACGATCGTTTGATACTGGCAATTTTTATTAACGTAACAACTCTGTTTTTATTATAGCTATTCATAAAGTTTCCTTGAATTTTCCTTGATACGCGAAACGCTTCTATACAGTGTAATCGTTTCGCGGTAGACAAATCAATTTAGAACAATTATGTGCTGAAACGGGAAGTACGCAGTAATAAATACCCGCCAGTTTTATTGTAAGCTGTGGAACTTTAGGAATTTTCAAACTTCCTGGTTCGAGTGAAAACATTTCATCTCTCTTCCTTGAATTACCTTACAAGGTAAAGAAAAGCAATCATCACGCCGCTAAACTCACTCGAGTTGGCGCATTTCTCCTCGATTAAGATCTTAGACAGTTGCCCCGCAGTCCCCTCCGTCGTTCATTTTTCCATTCATCGGATACTTCACTTTCCACCCGCAGCGTCGACGTTTCCCACCCGATACGCCCCCCACGAGGTGCCGATTCATGAATTACGATACTCGAAATTGCAGATTTCGCGGCAGCGACGGCCAACGCTCGTCCGATCTCGATTCCGTTGCACAAGTGAATTTCGTTGCCCAACAAAAAGCTAGCTCGGCCCGGTTGCGACACGCCGGCTGTGTTGCCTCGCGAAACTCCTCCGCGGCTAGCAATTCGGCGGCACGCGGCGCGGGTGTAGCAGCTCGCCGAAGGTGCCTTGTGAAATGAAGCGAATGCACTTTCACCGGGCGCTCGTTGCGTTTCACAATCCGCCACCGCGATGGAACGAGCGTGCAGCCAAGCCACCGTGTCCTGCTCGCGTCGCTCGACGAAAGTAATTCCCCCGAAAGCCGGAGAGAGAGAGAAAGAGAACGTTCGACATTTTCGATAGTCGTCCGCCATGGTGTGTATCCGGGACTGGTCGCCGTTGGTAAAAAGAAGGGAATGACACAGAAAACCGAGAATAGAATTCTGAAAAAGTTTCTTCTCGCTAGCTGCGCCTAATTTCATTAATTTCAGCTGGGGATAAAAAGCCCGCCGATTTCTCTTTCCGATTGCCACGTAGCCGGCCAGCGGTGCGGTTTTACAGTGACGATAACTGCGGGGCTCTTGATTCGATTTATTCATTGGGAATATTTATTGCCGACTATTTTGACCGCACTCGAACGAGAAATACTAAATGCACAGACAGAGACGCGAACGCATCTTTTCCGATTAAAACCGAGTGGTAAAACCTAAGTCTCCTAATCCCTGAAACGTAGAAAGAGAAAATACTAGCGTTCCTCCTCGCCATTCACCGCGAGCATTTAATTCAAAGCTCCTCCTCCATCGAGACTTTCGCTCCGTTCCGCGTTCGATTAATTCCGCTCGCCGAATCGCGTGGTCTCGCGACGTCATCGGGCACGAGTTTCGTTCATCGGTTATCTAACAACCGTTACGCAACATTGTTTTCAAAAGCCCCGCGTACGAGAGCCGGGCGAGAAATGCGTGCGCGGCCGCGTTCCGTCGCGCACACCAGACAGGAAGGAGCGCGGCCCGGGTCCTTCGTCGAAAGAATTTCAGGCTCGGAGCCTTCAAAGGTCGTTAACCTTGCCGCGTCGTAATCGCGTCGAACCCGCTCGTCGCCTAACAGCGTGTCGAGGGACAGTCGAATCGGACGGACAGACAGACTGTCTCCTGTCGTTTTAGATAAACCAACCGCGGGAGAGTGGTTGAACCCGAACGGAGAGGAGAAAAATGCCCGCCGCAGGGTGGGGGAGAGATTTGAAAGCGGACGGTGAAAGTGCGCACGACTGCAGCGCACGTGGCTCACGGCCAGAGAGCATGGCGACCTCGAGCGTACTTCCTCCTGCAACCGTCCCGGTTTCCACCTTTTTTCCACGCCGAATTTCACATTTTCCTTTTTCTCCTCGGTCTTCCCCTCAACTTTTACAGAGGGCACAGAGGAGGAGCTCTTTGATAATCCTATATGCGGAGACACCGGTTACGTGACCTTTGAACGGTCTTCCGTCCTCCTGCTGGCCTTTAAGCCGCGTTACGAAGGTGAGAGAGTTCGAGTGGAAGAAAGGCCGCTCCTGCTCTACTCCTTTTATCGATTTCTGATTGTGAAGCTGCCCGCGAGATCGTCGAGACCCGGCTGGCACCCTGTACAGGAATACGGGGTTACGTTAGGTGTTTAGTCGTTCGTGAATTCCGAGGTAATTTGAGTACACGTGTTGTATCTTCGTGGAAGTACTCGAATTATCGAGTTGCCAGACATATATTAGCAAGTTCTTGAAAATAATGGGTTTGTTGCATTTTTTGAGATTGCGGAGCGTGCAATGCGAGAAAAATGTAAGCAGGAACTGTTGAATCGATTCGGTACGAAGACGGGGGTTTTTCATCGTTTCTGGCAGCGTCGCGTTCCGCTTTCCTAACGTTTAATCGGTGTCAGCCTCGGCGGCCTTGGACGGCTCTCTGGTGCGAGCGCAGACGTTCCACGCCGCGTGAACGTGTTTCTCGTCGCACCGCGGAGAAGGGGCTCGCGGGCGTGTTATCTCGCGCTGAGCTCTTTCGCAATTAAAACGCGGAATCGTAAATCGGCCTAGGGAACGCGGTAGTCGCGGTCCCAGGAGCGTGTCGCGATGCTCGATCGAAACGCGTGCGCCGACCAATCGACGATTTACGGGCCCCGGGCCTTCGCGAGATACAACTACGGGGTTGTCCACCGACAAGTTTCGACTATCGAGCGTTTCTCTCGTTTGGGGACTTGTTGTGTCGTTCCTCATTGTTAACGGCGTTTCATCGTTACGAATGTGACTATCGATTAGACGAGAGAGATCGAAGAAGATGTTCGCTTGGTACCATCCTTTTTATCTACTTTAAAACTAACGGATGTGTAGTGGTGTTTTTCTTCTTTTCTTCTGGTTGGGATGGATTCTTCTTTGGATTTCAACTGTGCGAGGCTTTCGATCGTTTATGGATGTTCCATTGCACTTAAATGCATCACTAATTAGAATCGTTTCGTGCTTTTAGTTGCTCGTGAATACTTTACTGTATATGTAACCGCTGATGAGGCGAGAATGTGAAAAATGTTCGATTGATATGGATTTTTATCTATTTTCCGAGATTACTTCTCGCAATAGTTGTGGTATCGTGCGTTGAGATGGTTACGCAATTAACTGCGCGGTTAGAAACGACTAGATCATACTTAGCTATGTTATTAAGTAATGAAAGCGTAATTTAGAGATCCTTTGAAATGGATTTTACAAATAATTCTAATTGGAAAGCTAATAATTTTATTAAAATTTTTTTCCTCGCAAGAGTATCCCAGTGTTACGTGAATACAAGATGCAGCTAACTATCCTTGGTCAACCCTCGACTCACGAGGAACGCGTGTCTTCCGCACAGGAGATCGTTCGGATCGGCCAAAACCCCGAATCCCTACCCGTTTCCCATTACGCGTGCACAGAAAGGGGGTTCCATTCACGAGGAGGCTCGTAAAACGGCGGTGCGGTTAATGAACAGCGTCTGGCCGATAAAGAGAAGAAAAAAAAAAGCGGAGCGGTTTTCGGCTAGCACGCGTAGACGAGCCACGAAAACGGGTCTGCCAGCTGCGTTATATACGTGTTTTAACAGCTGAAAGTAGGTGGGACACCGACGAACGGCCCCTGACGCAGACTTTCCTCTTTTTTGTTTCATTTTTTTTTTCAATCAGGGTTGGATCGCGACATTTTTAGGCCCCTTGCGACGTCAGATTTTCGAACCCTCCGTTTGCGTTCATATTCTTATAAATGCAGTTAGAGAAGTGGGATTTGAATAGAGATTTGACACGTAACCCACGTAAAGTTTGTTCTGCATATTTTTGCATATTACACGTGTTCTATGCGTATTTCTCAGTCCGTTTCAATTACTCGTATATAACAGTTAAACGAGTCTGATATAAGTAGAATTAGTGAAATTATCCAGACATCAGTCGTGAAAGATACACGCAAAAAATTCAACGTCGCAAAGATGGCAACGATAAAAAGAAGAAGGGTGCTCGGTATGAAACACAAAGTGGGTAACGAGCACAGTGTAGGAAGCCAGGGTTCCTCCCATCCCTGTGTCTCGATCGGTCAGCGGTCGTTCGTCAACGAGCGAACCGAGCCCCCACCTGGACGGCTCGCAATTCATACGCTGTTATCGTGCAGGTCATAATTGAAGGCTCGGCGATCGGAATGGAACGGTAGCCGGTCCCCGCGTGAGAGGGAAACCTCGAGTGGACGTGGACGCGCGGCCTGCCGTTCGTTACCGGCGTATTTACATGCCGAATTCAGTGGCGCGTGATTCCTATCTTGTCCCGTTGCCGGTCGGATTAAAATTATATAACAGGCCGGTGGACCCCGGCCCATTTCGGGCGGGCAGCACCGATATAGCCGCCGCCGGCGTGCCACCGTCACGATTCCACGGACCGGAATAAAAGTGTCCGTGTCGTTCCACCGGCTACCGTTTTCAGGTCAGGCCCCGCTAACTGCTTAATTGTTCTACGTGAAATTTCAATTTTGCGACGATTCTATTGCCTTCGAACCTATTATATTGACCAAAACAGTATCCGGAGATTTGATCGGAAAGGTTTGTTCTGGGCGTGATCTACTTACATCGTTTGCTCTTATGCAATCATTATAGAGACAGGAAATTGTCTCCATCTATATCTGCATACTTATCTATAAGCATTCCATGCATATATATGTATAATACATAGACATAGCACTTAGAGCCCTTACAATCTGCTCTTGCATCTCTCTCAACCCACCCTCTAGAATCGCTTAGGTACTCGGATTAGGTATTCGTTAGATGAATGAACATTGAAATCACTGTAGATACTTGGTACTTTCTATATTTGAACCTCTGCCACGCTTCAGAACTCGAAGAACGCGAACACGGCCGCCCACCAGTCATCACGAACGGATAACCTCGACGTCGAAAACACTCGCGTTTCGATTTCACTTGGATACCTCTTCTCCAGTGGATCTCGTGGATGTCGTCCCGCTGAAAGTCACCAGAAGGATCCGAGAACTGGGCGCATTATCACTGAAACCGGCTGTTCGTAATGGGGATTCCCCAAAGAGATCACCACGGATCGATGCAACCAGCGGATCCTGTTTCCCGTACCCGTTCGCGTGGACTCGCGCGTTGCGTTACACCGTTCCGCGCAATTATGAGCGCGTGCAACCGGACGGAGGCGAATAAATTCGAAGTAATACGTGGCGTACGCTTTTTCCGCGAGTTCAAATCGCACGGCGGATGCACTTGTGCAGCCGCGAGTCGTCGGTCAGAGCCCACGATAATGCGAATATAATGACGACCCGTTGCCACGGGTAAACAGTCCGCCGGGGTTGGGTCGTCTCCGATCGTTTTCTGCATACCGGGTGTACCAACCAGTATTAGAATTTCTCTACAGCGGTTTTCGTCGCTCGCTCGCCGCTGTTATTACTATTATTATTCATTCTATTAGTTTTGTTTGAATAGAAATATTTAGCCTGTTGCATCCTTGTGTTAATGGAAGTTGTCATCGATGGAATTCCACTCTGAAATGCTTCGCTATTATCCGATGTTGAAGAGGCTTCAGAGATTATCGTTGTGGATATTGAATTGTATACAATAAAATTGGTAGGATGTAGCTTCACCCTTCTGCGTGTACGCGGACGTTGGTTAGGGTTCAACGTTTCCGGATGCGCCAGTCCTTCGTTCCTTTTGCTCGACGGATGGAATCGGTGTTTGATCTTGAGATCGAAAATTGGGATATTTATAAATATTTTTTTTAACTCTTATTTTTAGGGGCAGTATCATTTTTTATACTGAAACTACCGGAACTATGATTAAAGTAGGCACCGTGAACGCTTTTTCTTTCAATCGCAGCTTCTTACGTATCTGGCTTTCATCCATTAGCGATCGGACTTTTTGTAATCTCATTACAATATCTTCACTCTAATAAATTAATCTTCGTTACAACTTTTATATAATGCACTAAAAAAAAGCGACTGTCACTAGATTAATTATAAAATTAATGATAGTGATATTTCATGATCAAGGAAAAATCAGCATAAAAACGCGTGGTTCTTGCCGTGGAAAAAAAGCAATTTACTTTTATAATAGAACAAAAACTTTGTTCGATGTTTAAAAAGAAGAACAGAGACAAATCTAATAAAATGAATCGGGAGATACGAAGGTGAGAAGGGACCCTTGCTTTGAAACGATATCGGTCCCGTCTCGACCGATTCAGTCGCTGATAAACGCCACTCGGGCCAGGCTCGATAACCGGCTAATCGTAGGATTTCCTGGATATTAATGCGACGTTTGCGACCGGGAAAGGTGTACCCGCGAAAATTCGTCTGAGAGGTTAACTCCCTGAAATAGCCCCGTTTATTCGGATCACGGCCTCATTCAAATCGCCTTACCGCCGCGTCGACGAGACTCTGTTTCATTTCGTATCGTTTAAAGGGTCCGCGTTCTCTTATTATTATCGTTGAAACGTTTCAGGTCTATTTCCTTGAATAAAAAAATAAAAGTAAAAATGTAGAATGTAACGGTACCAACGGAAACACGAAAGTGGAAAGTCGAAGGTATTAAGCACGCGGTTAAACAGCAGCATATGTATACGAGGAGAATCCATGAATAAAATGTAACGCTATTAAACGCGGCGCGTTCATACGTACGAATCGTAGACGTAGGCGAATGAACAGGACGCGGAGTGAAACTATACCCCAATAAACAGAGCTCCGTGCGTTTCGCATTTATGAATCCCTCTGGCGTTCGAACCGGAGCAACGAAATACCCTATCGAGTAACCGAAGCCTCGTTTAAACGAGTATCCATCTAGTCTAACAGTATCCGCGAGTATTTTTTCTCAACTAACGCTTCCTCAGGGCAGTGAGCAGGGGCAACCCGTGACGATCGCGCGCGCTCGCCTATTATTACGATGCTTAATGGTAATCAATTAGCTCGTTTCCCAACCGTTTTAACGCGTCGATTAGAATTCGCGCGCTGTTTGCACGCTCCAGTTCACCGAGATCTTTCCCCGTGGAAAACCTAAAAGGACACCGAGTGAGCCCCAGCCTCGGTTCCACTCTTTACAGCCTCCCCTCTTTCTCTTACCTCGCGAGGAACACCCCTCTCTAATTATTCCCAGCCTAACTGGATTAGATTCGTGCCGGTGGCTACTTTTATATTCGATATTCATTGACAGGATAATTATTCCCTCGACTCGTATCAAACGGCTAGCCGCGCTTTCAGAGAATTTTAATTAATCTTCGACCGCTTTCCCAACATTAGCAGAGTTAATAAAATATCTGTAATTTTTGCAATAAAACAAGTTTAGATGGAGAAGATGTGTTTAATAGTCTAGGAACAAACGGGACCGAGTCCACGTTCAACAACGTTCGTTTCCCACCGTGAACGCCTTGGCGAGGAATTCGTAACCGACAACACGTTCACGCATTTTCTCGCGGTTTCTCATTATCAGCGATAACCAGGTTCCCAGGTTTTTCTGCACCGCGTGTAATCGAGCCTGGCAATTATTCAAATGATATCCGACCTCCGATCTATTTGTTTTATTGCGATTAGAGAGGCAATATGGCGTAGTTTGCGTAACACGGTTCGGTTCGTTGATTCTTCGATCTACGTACGTTTGGAAGAATTAAAAGAAGACTTTGAAGATTAGGATGTTACTCTGAAATTACGTGGTATTCTAAAGGGTTAATTATAGTTTCACAATTGTGAAAATGCAATTTTTCACTGCTTCAATTTTTCAACTCTCCTCTGAAGCACTACTCCGGGATGAAACTTCCTCGAGTTTTCTTCTCGTACCGCTTAATTATTCATCTGCAGAGAGAACAATGTTACCCGAGCGGTAAAAATTGAATGAAATCCGAAAGTACTTTTTCCAACTCTCGCCTCGAATTCTGTGAGTACGTGGGACAGATGGTTTACGAAGTCAGCTTATGCTAATCGACGGAGTATCGGTATTCCGTTCTGTAGCAGCGAGTAGACGGTTCTGCTGGACGGAGACGAGTCGAGCACCAGGGAAACGTAAATAAAATTGCAAATAACGCGAACGCGAGATGACGCAACGAGCGTGTGATTAACGCGCGTGTCTCTCTATCACGGGCCGCTCGTTCCTTGGACGGGGAACGGTGCTCGGGTAATTACGAGGAAGTAATCACGGTGGCAGCGAAAGTGTCGAACTTTCACCTGCCCCGATGTCCTTTTTCACGAATCATTGCGAAACGAGACAATGGAATCGATGGGAGACGACAGTCGGCTCGATCAGCTTCTACGTTTCTTGCGCGTCCCGGACATTGCCGTCCATACTTCATCGTTACTTCATTACCATAACGTGTCTTCGAGATTACGTATCTGCGTGTGTATCCAAATTTCTTCAGATTCGATGCTTTTTTTTTCTTTTTTTTCTTTGCCACTGTACCTTGCGCGTTGCATTTTATTATTGTATCTAACCTGACCGAGAGACGGTACTCGCGAAGTATTCTCGAAGGTTTGATCGATCCAGGACTCGAGAATGTTAACGCTACGCATGATACCGTAGTCTTATAATATGAGAAACTGAAATTTCGGGTGTGACATTCCATCTGACGGGGGTACGTTCATCCTGTTGCAGACGATGAGGCTGACCAAACGTATAGACGAGGTCAGGTTGCTCGAGTCACGTAAGAGCGCCCGACTGGCCGATCAGGATACAGATTTCGCTAGACTCGCCGATATGGCTGGTGATCGCAAACGGGCCTCATCTCACTCCATCGATGTGCCACACGTGATTGGGTAAGTCCCCCAGTTTCCATCACCGATCTCTACCTCGCGGCTCGAGAAACCGGCCGTCCCGACATGCAAATTCGTCACGTAAATCAAATCGGGCACCGCCGCGTCCTTCGGTGCCGAACGCCACTTACTTTGCCGGATACATTTCATATCTCTCTCCGCCGGTCAAACGTTTTCACTTTCATTTTATCTGCCAGGCGATTCTTATTAATTTATAGCTATCACTATTATATTTATTCGGTTACTTTTTTTTTTTCTTCTTTTTTTTTTACCTTTTCTTTAAGCGTGATTTATTTCTGCTGTATCTACGCATAGATCGAGTACCGCTGTATCGGGATACGATACGTATTATTTTTATCGATGGAGATGCACAAAAGGCTACGAATATATTTGCTAAAATGCAAAGATATAATTATCCCTGTGGCAAGTTTTCACCGATCAACTAACACGAGACCGTTAATAGGTTTCATTACGCCCCGAAGAATCCCAAAAAGACGCACTCCAAACTCCTGCACGCGTGTCTCGATTATTCCTATGATCAGCTCCCAGAACAAATCCTGGAAGACCCCACGAACTAACCCGTCGAATCGCCAGACGAATCGCCAGAAATAATCGTGAGTACAATTCAATTCCTGCAAGCTGTCAACTCCAAGCTGGGTGACAAGAGCTCATCGAAACGAACCCAGCCGCATAATAACCTCTCACCCGTAAGCACCGTTGTATTTCAAAGGAATTTGTTTTTAAATCGAAGCCAGAGCTCGCGAGTTGATCGTAAAAGTGATGTACGGCCGGGTGTCGTAACCCAGCGCCATCTCAGCCTCCCTTCGAGAAGTCCCCGGGATCCTTCCACGCTAGATTTAGCGCGGGGACACGTGTGAACGCTGTCTCCGTGCACACCTACCCCCATACACTGTCGACAGAAAGTTTAGAAGCCCCATCATTTTCAGCGGCGCGACTTAGGGCTAGTAAATTGGACGTTTACGGCTCGTTTTTTTTAGATTAATTTTTTTCCCCTTGGATTCAAACGAAGAAATGTGACTATTCGAGTACTTGCTCGATTTATCTGCTATTAATAATAAAATTCGCGGTGATAGGTAGGGACGTTTGTCATTGGCCGTGGAACTTTAATACGCGCGCCATCGTTGCAAGTGAACAGCGTGTCACCGATGATCTAAGAATGATTAATGCGATCGTAGATATGTAATTAGGAAATAAATAGAGGATGAACGCGATTCTGATCAAGTTTTTGCGTATTGTTCTTTCGTTAGCGATAACACGTGGGACAGTTATGTATTTGAGCGATAAGTTGTGGGTAACAGGGGAAATTAATGTACCGCTATTAGAGTAATATGAACGCGTTAGTGATTCAATCTGTTGTGTCCCCTACGTGACAAATAGAGGTCTATTATGGAAGGGTGGAGAAGAGATGTTTAGACGTGGCATATATCATTGGGGTATTCGGTGAATGCGAAGAATTTATGACACCAATGGAAGCGTCTAAAAATTAAAGAGAGCATAAATACATTTCGAAATTTACACCACAAGGATTAACTAGCAAGAATCTACGGTAATTGTAATCTCAGCTACACCTATCCATTATTATACATAATAGCACTTGGTTACGTAGCCATCGTTAGACTACACGTGTTATGTATTCACGAGAAACTGAAATGTGTAAAAAAGTAAGCACAGTATGCAAACGCGTAACGCGCAAGAAAAATGTCCGAATCAAAGTTTATTTCACGTTATTCAGATTCGACGGGTGTGTAGCTCTGTAGAACTGCAAATATCAACTAGTTGAGAAAAGAGCCTCGAATTGCCTTGAAACTTTCTGTCGACAGTGTACACGCACACGCGCACCCCTTCGATCTGTTCGTCCGTGTCCCGCCTAAAAATCGAAGGTATCTCTCCGGTCGAAAAAGGCCGCGCTCACCCGTACGTCGCACATCGGGGTGGGAGCGTTAAAAGGCGTCTGGTTCCCGATCGTTAGACCGTGAACGCACCCTCGCCGGACACCTGTCCCTCGCCTCTTTCCACCGCACGCACTCGTCCAAGCGCTTTCTCCTCTCTCACCCCCGTGAAACGTCCCGGAATCCGATCCAACCGTCGCGATTCGACGACGTCCAAGGGGGACACGTTTCGTGGGAGCGTCGCGCGTCCCTAGGGGTGACAATTTTGGCTAATACCGTGCGTCGATTTCATTTTTTCACTTTTTCCTTTCTCCACCTTTTGGTTTGATAAGATAGGGACATCCACTGTGGATGTGTGGGACGTGGTTGTAGTTTTTTAATCTATTTGGGACAAGTTATGGTAATCTAGACTGCGCCACGAGCAAAACAGGAAGCACCTAAATTCGCGCATATGTTATTACGAGCAAATTAAATGATGCAATCGTAGTTTCCTGGAATGTTAGATAAATAAATACGTTCTTCTATTATTTGATAGGATCGAAGGCTAGTGGGTTAATTAGACGTTTCACGGTGTATTTATATTCGAGTCGTTTCTATTTTCATTTTCCTCGAACAGACACTTTCCGAGAAATTACGAACGAATTAACGTTCGAGGGTTGCCGTATTTAATTATACGAGATTAACCATCGTGCTAAATTTTCGGCAATTTTATCGACCCTTGCGCCCACTTAGCCGAAGCAATGAATCAAACGGTATTTATATTCGCCGAACGAAAATTTTATCTCCGCTAACCGTCGCCAGTCACCGTTGACCCTAAATTCAACATTTTACGCCCCATAAAGATGAAAATAAAATAAATATATGACTCCATTAAAAAGTCCGCCGTGAAATAGTCATTTCGCGCTGAACTGCTCCACCTCGACGATACTCCCGAATTCGTGGGTGCAGGTATTTAGTCGGGTGCCCTTTTTACCCCTGAAAGTCCCGTACGCGGTGTGACGAAACAGCGGAGTGGATTTGATGATTTAGAACTGTGAGACAACAGGTCGTCGCGCGGTAGCGTTACAAGCGGCAGTTTCATTTTTATGGCGTTGTACGAGCGCCATGGGACGACTCTCCTCTTCCACCCCTCTTCGAGGACGCTTACCCGGGAACGTACGTGTCTTAAAGGTTGTAATAATAAACGTTGAATTGTTCTCCTGCCACAAATCTTGCCGTTGCTCGAGGAAGGGTGGGGAGCTTGTTCGCAACGATGTAAAGGGTTGAATATTAATGCGGCCGTGTTTACTGTGGACGAATAGTAGCTTGGATGAGCGTGGGGGAACGTTTCTTCTCTTTGCTAACATCGAACACACTCTCGTTGTCTCTTCATTTTATCGTCCATGCGTACTTATATTCATAGTAGATATAAAAATAGATAGATAGGAGATATGCATCGAGGTTTCTACAGATAATTTTTTTAATCGACATTCGGCAGAGGTCTGTTTCACGCTTCGCTCAAAAGTTTCCCCATAATAGCTTCCATTTTAAATTCAAATTAGCTCAACGACGCCATTAACATCTCTTTACGACGAAAAAATCGCAACGACACGGTAGCAAGAAAATTAACTTTGAGATCGGGAAATATAAATATCCGTTCGGAGTCGGGTCATCTCGAATGAATAATAACGTCCTCCCAAAGACTGGTCGTCTAGCCAGCCCAAAGCGCAGCGGCAAAAAAACTCTCGGCTCCTCGACTTCTATCGTGGAGAGGGCCCCGAAACCCGCATTTCCACCCACCTGCGCCAGGAGATCCCCGTCTTTTCGTCCAAAAAGCCCTCTCCCCGTGCCTCCCCCTCGGTCTCTCCGCCATAATCGCCTACCATCGAAGAGAAGGGTGGAACGGCTGTTTCACGAAGCCAACGACCCCGTCGTCGTCGTCGTCGTCGTCGACTTTTCCCTTTTTTTTTCTTTCCCTCTCTTCCCTCTCTTTTTTTTCCCTTCTCTGGACGAAGTCGTGCACGACCAAGGCCTCGAAGATCCTCCTCACAAAGGACGACTGCCACCGGCGACGGGTAGCAACGGGGAGGGAGGGGTTAGCGATGGAGGGGGCGGAGGTGCAACGTCCGGGGCGAAGCCACGCAGGTAGACGGCCCGCGTCGCTGTTTTTGGTCGGCGACTGCTTACCTGCCTCGCCTCGCCTTGCCTTGCCTTGTCTTGTCCTGCCTTGGCTTGCCTTGCTTTGCCTTGCCTTGCCTTGCCTTGCCTTGCCTTGCCTTGCCTTGCCTTGCCTTGCCTTGCCTTGCCTTGCCTGCACCTGGCCATGGCACGACCTGCCCCACGCGAAAGGAAAGGTCACCGCGGCTCACCAGAGAAATCGAATGCCCCGCGATGGCGCGTATCGATGACGAAAGAGCGCGCGTCGGGCCCAACGGGCGGGACCTTGCGCCGCGGCCAAGGATACCGCGCGAAAATTCGTCACCGGTGACTGCCCTGTCGAGGCTGGCCCCTACTAGAGTCAACCCTCTTCGTTGGTGCGAATCGGATCAACTCGTGATATATTCTTTATCTTGTATGAAACTCTCAGAATTATATGATACGTAGAGTAGTTAAGCAGCGTTAAGTGAAACTCGGAAGTATTATATGTATATACGAGTGCTGCATCGCGTCTGCTTTCACTGAGAAATTCTTGAACAATTGGTATTGAGCAGTGGTGATGTACGAGCTTTTGGTAGATGGTTGGGCATGATACTTGTGATAATTTTTTACGGAATTAACTCATGATCGCAGATAGAGACAGTTGTTTTATTTATATTCCACTTTGCGATTTATAACACGTGCTTAAGTAATTATGGAAGAGACTGTAATAAGGGAAGTTTTAACGTTGTAAATCTTGAGATAGCAGATCTGCACTTAATCGACAATACTTTCTCAGTTGTGATTATGGGTTATTACCTTATCTCGGTCTTCATTCGTCCCAAGGAATTATCTCTTCTCGTCGACGAAAAGAATTTTTCAGAACTAGACACTTTGGAAGTAATTACTAGAGGTTGCAGTTCGTTAAGGATAATTAAAATAGCTCGTAGTTAAAGGTGTACTATTAGGCAAACATATTTACGGATGGTGAAATTAAATTGCATATTCTTGCTATTTCCGGTTGTCATTAATGACCGAGTGCTTCATCTCTCTTCAAGCGTCTATACTCGGCGGATGATAATAGAAGGATTAGTTTATTGTAACTAGTTTAGTTCCCTAGCTGGATAGCGCTTTTATAATGTATACCGCTTGCACAATGGACGGTCGATTTTAGTTGAGATAGTTCCAAAGCAATTAGACCGCCGTTTGCCGAAGGTTATTAGAACCTCAGGCTTCCGATATTTTGTGATTAAATAGCCAACTTGCTGCTTTTGTCAGATATTGAATATCAGTATATGTAGTTACTTACGTACTATGTGTACGAGGCTAATATTCCATTGCTTCATTCAATTTAATGCATTTTTAAAAAATTTATAAAGAAAATGAAAAGAATATCATCCGATTGGAGAGAAATTCCCTACAAAGCTAAATCACCCCCTTTTCGCGTTCCACTCGAACAGTTCCCAACAAGAAGCAGGTTCGCGATGCATAGCGTGTCATCGATAAAAATTCGGATTACAACAACGCAGGTTGCCTAGGACCCGTGGCTGGTTCGTTTCACCGTCGAAGAAACGAACCCCCGTTTCGTTGGGCGCGGCCGTTCACACGCAACCGAGTTGGGGCCTCTCTTCAGCTAGGCTCGCGGTAACCGCGATTCCCAACTGCGACTTCACCTTCGTCAATCGAGCAACTCTCTGTACAATAAAACTGCAAACGATCCTCTCTGAATCGTGACTCGTTATTACACGCTTTCTTTGACGCAGCTGGGTGACCCACGATCGTTAACAATCTCCGTTTTAGCCTCCTCGAGTGTTTTATTTCGGTTTTATATCAGCTTCGAGCGGTTTCTTCATTTTCTGCTCGAGCAATTATATAGTCGGTGTAAAGAAGAGAGTTAAACGCTGTGAGAAATTGGGTTCGTAATTGGGACTTGAAATTGTACTTAAGTGGACTTTGTATTTTTTATTTTTGGTTATTCCAAAGAGACGTTCTTTGATGTGTTTGCGAATGGAAATTCGTTTCTGTACAAGTTTTTATAAGAAGAAAATGAGAATTGTTATATATATTTTCCACGTTAGTAGTTTAATGTTATAGTATTCTCTAAGTTAAAATACGATCGATGCGCGTTAATGTTCCTCTGCTTTCGATGATAATAGCATATTCCATTGCACGTCTGCTTTGTACAGCGCGGTGGTATGTTTGAGATATTGGATGCCACGGCTAATGCCGATCGTCTAATTATACCGAGCGGTGTATCTATTTTCTTTGCACCCACGTGGCTGAATTTATAGCTCCTGACAATGAAAGCGGCTGAAATCGCTGCCAACCATTTCAGTCTCGAACTCTGACGGATGTTTTATCGCGGAGCATTTCTGCATCTTATTTTAATCACGTTATTCGTACACGTGTTCTCTATCGAACGCTTTATCGACACTTTATCGAAAATTGTCCGATGTTCAATTTTTGATAGCCAAGTATTTCCGTTCGATTTCAGCGGAGGATAGATGAAATAGAGTAGCTGCGGTGGATATTAGGAACCTTTGAAAGAGAAACCGCTTTAGTCGCGGCCAAAACAAATAATATCAAAATGTCAGGGATGAATGAGGCGAAAACATACGATTCAAAGAAGGCAGTAATTCGTTGATTAATTTCAAACAGAGGTTTCGAGTCCCTCTGCCAAGACTATATTCAGCCTTTCTTAAAATAAAATGGAAGTTTGAACTCGCTGTTTATAATAACAAACTCGACTCGTTTTTCATTGCAACGCAATGCACTGTAGAAAATGGAGATAAGATCGTTCGAAAAATAGTTAATAGAGAGTAATCGCGAACGCGTTATAGGACCACCGTGATGGTCTCTGGTGACCAACCAACGAGACGAATGCAGCGTTGGTAACGACATAGATAGTTTCGTTTAATCGCATCACGCAAGGCTAGTTTTAAAAACGCGAGCAGAGAAGCAAATCATGGGAAGATAGGTGGTAAAACGGGCCTGCGCGTTCCTATCGAGCGATTAATCGAAAACGGGATTGAACGCGCGTCGGAAGCACCGGGCGTGTGTAACAACAGAAAGTTTCTGCTGCGGCAACGGGCGCAGTGAGTCAGTAGGTTAGGTTACGTAATTTCGGGCGGGCGATCTCTGCGGGCGAGGTGGCGGCCGGCTTCGCGGAATTGGGTCGATCAATACCGCGGACGGCTATATAGGTCAGGTGCACTGCCACCGCATGTACGCGTACACCCTGTCCTGTCCCTGTACCCGGTACCTAGCAACCGTGCCATCCCCCAGGACGCGATCGAATCCACGGTGAATATATCTACCAGCCCCTCGCCGCTTTGCCCGCGTGTTAACGCGTTAATTCAGCTCAATCAGCGTCGATCTTGATCCGTCTTGGAACGCCGTCGGGCCGTCGAACTGGGTGGTCTTTAGAGATAAACCCGTGTTACACGGAGTGTACACTTGTAGCGTGCAGAAATATACGAAACGTCCTCTAGTATCGCCTAGCAAGCTGGCATTAAATGGAAGATGTATATCGTATATCCGAACGATGTAAATGCGAGAACCTCGTGATAAAAGCGGAGGCTCGGTTTAAGACGGTGCTAATTGAAATGAAATTGCGTTTCACTTGAATCGCGGATTCTTGTAAATTGTTCAGCTTCCGTCGCTTCGATCCGCTTTGGTTGAAAGTAGCGGAGGAGCTTCTGGGAACAGCGTACCACCACGTGCTAGATCTAGATGTTATTTGTATTGCGCAACCAGTGGACGAATTAAGGTCATTTCTCTGCTCCAAATTGTTTTAAGCCGCACGATATATACGATTTTCACGCGCGTGACAGTAATTGGCAATTGTCAGATATTACACGTGGGGAGTGAAGTTCATCATTCTTATATAGGGAAATTAGGGTAGAGATTTGCCGTTTAACGTTAGCAAATAAAACTGAAATATTGGTTGCATCAAACCATATTGGTCGATTAGCACTTCAGGGACGATACGGTGAAATCGAAAAGGCCCGAAAGGATCCGACTGACCTGCGCAACGCACCGGAAGTCTACGCCGCGCCTTAAAGGCGTTCAGCCAAGGCTGGAGAACAGCAGACAAAACGTTAGACCGCGAAACTACGTTCTATTCTATGCCACACAGCGTGCGATATTCGCGAGCTAAGCAGACGCGCGTGCAGAGAGAAAGAGAGACCGGCCAAGGTCTCGAGCGACAAAATATGCCAACAGGCGTGATCTTGACCTACAGAGCCAGCCGAGCAAGCTGCCGGATGATTTTTGTTCGCCAGAACAGACTCACAGCCCCCAGGCGGAATTTTCGATACGCGCGCTCGGAATCGTTCCACCTTTTATCGCGTGCCAGGCGTTAAAACGCGAGCAGGCTACCGCGCGGCGGCCCCACCGCGTTCAATGTCTTCCCAGTTTGCTCAGACAACACTGGCCGCAATTGGAATGATGTACGACCGGTTGATGTAACGTGCGTGGCAGCTTGACTCTACAGCCGCTTGCAAATTACAGCTACGATTCTGTGTACGCCGGGTAAACACGCGGCGACACGCGGAATCCCCGCCGACCGAGCGGTACTTTGGAATTTTTCTTTTTTTTCCTTTCCTTTTTTTCTTTTGCCTTCAACCTCCTTCACTTTTGCTCGCTTTAGGTTGCGTTAGGTTAGGTTCCAACAGCGGTATTCGTCCGTATCCACTTTTTTCTTTTCCTCATTTAACATCGATGAATGGTTAAAGCCAGCAAATTTATATCCAATTTTAATTTAATTCTCGAATCATTTTTTCTTTCTTCGCGAACTTCTAGTCGAAGTTAACCCGAGGTAGAAATTCTAATCTTGATTCATTTCAAGAGTAGTATAATTCCGTGACTCTTTTCGAGGCGATTTAAAGCCGAGGCGTACGGCCGAGAATTGGTCCCGCGACCTTCGTACGCTAGCCAAGGCGAGGTTGTGCAAGGGCTGCGAGCGAGACGGCGCAGGATCGTCTAAAGTTAATACCCCGATCTAGGAACAATCGTGGTCGTAATGCCACGCGAGGAGAACGGGACGGGGCATGTTTACAGCCGGTGCTAGACGAGGGTGGTTAACCCTTTACTACGCAGACCTAATTCCACATCACGAGTACACACGCTGAAATAAACTCGGTTCGCTAATAATAGCGCTTTTCTTTCCCCTTCTTTGAATAACTTTACTCGAATTTTTTGAAATTCAATTACTTTGGTAATTCTTGCTATTACTTAGGTTATGTACTTCCTGTAGATAATCCACGTTTACTTTCGACTAGCAGACACTTTAAATCGTGGCGAACGCCTGGTTAAAAGCAGTGGGCGATAAAAAAAAAAAAAGAATGAAAACCGGTGGTGGCGTTTTGCAAGATGGTAGAGAGCGCGGCGGGAGGCGCGCGCAGTTAAGGGTTAAGGTGGCCCGAGAAATAGTAGGTCGTGCCAGGCTGGGGCCGCGGATCTAGGCCGATCGATGGAGCTACGTACCTAGCGGTGCGGAGTCGCGTCGACTAAATGGGTCAGGTACACGTGGAGCCACGCGTCGTTCTCATCCTTCCTGTCCCACCCTCCCGATGCACCGGAGTCGTCCCTCCTTTCTCTCGCTCTCTCGAGCTTTTCCCCTTTCTTGGCCCGACTCTCCGCTGCACGTGCCGTCGCATACACCCGCGGCCGTACCTGTTGTAGTACATACTTGGCAACCGCTGCTACTTGTTGAGGTAGAAGAGAGAGAGGGGGAGTCGGAGACAGGTGGAGAAGAAGGGGCGAGGAAAAAGAGGGAAAGAATGAAAAGAACGATACGTACGAGAAAGCGTCGTCTTGGATAAGCTCTCTCTCTCTCTCTGGCAAGGAAGAAAAGAAGAGGAACTGCAGGGGATAAAGAATAAGAGGGTTCCGCGATGATGCTCTTGGCCCTCCCCCACTTGGACTGGTCAAGGGGTGGGTCACCACTCTCCGTCCGCCGGAGAGAATCTGGGACAATGAAACGGGAACGGTACACGTGCACCAACACATACGAGTTGGTGCATCGTACAGAGGCGCAACACGAGACCCGTGGGTGTCCGTGGGCGTCCGTGGGTGCCTGGGTGGGTGCAGCCGCGCGACACACCACCACGAAATCCGGAGACCTTGCTAGGTTCACAACTTTTTTTCCGCCGAGGGACGCCGCTTGCACTTGGATGAAGCTTCTGTTCGATCGAACGGGCCCACCCTTCAGGGACAACGCCACATCGCTCCGATATTAACCCGGCTAATTATCGGGATTCGACTGCTTCTTTTTTTTTCTCTTTTTTTCGCAATTTTCCCTGCGTTCGCTATGTACCTGACGTTTAAATAGTCACCCCTGTGCGGCTCGATCAAACGTACGGTTCTTCTGCTTGATTTTTATTTACGACGACGCGCGTATACGTAGGCTTTTACGAGAACAAAGTTGGCAGCGCGCCTTCCTCTTATATTAGATTATTACTATAACATAGCGATGATTCGTGACTTATTCAGCTTCGAGACAAACTGCGTTCTTTTATTTACGCGTGTTCCCGAATTTATTGGTTAGCTGCGAAAGAAGAAAATTATTGGGGGTGTATTTTCTCGTTTTTTAAATCGATAGCTGAAGTACACGCAGAGCAAATTACGCTGGCAGAGGTGAAATGCTAATACGAGTTCCCCTATTTATCTGTGGGACGTAGGGAAACTAGAAGGCGAAGGAAATACTTTCGAGATCTGATAAAGCGACCCATATGATTAATGGTCGTTTCCAGATGTTAATCGAATGATTAACGCATACCTATCTGGCAACGATACGCATAATACTTTCGATACCGTTCGCGATACGGGAAAAATTAGCATGGAAGTCTTAATTCGTGCATTTTGAAAAATGGCTCGCCAGATGGAAGAAAGGTGTTCCTCTTATCTGAACAAGCTTGCTTGTATGTTAATTATTGAGAGACAAATTGACTCGGAAGAATCGGCCGCGAGGCTTGACAAAATGACACGTTTGATTAACGATCGCAGCGGGGCATTAATCACGAGATAAGTTTATCGCATCAACACTTTTCAGTTTTTATTTTTTTATTTTTTTTAAACAATATAATCCTTTTCAACGAGCATCGCGTTACGTATATCTATATTTAACAAACAGGTTCCTCCGTATTTTACGTTCTTATTGTGGCTCCTTTTATGAATTTGGGAGCCAATAAAAGTCTCCTTTGGTACCTCGCGTGATCGCAAATATGGAATATATATTTTTCGAAAGTAAACCACGCGTAAATATGAGCGAAAGAGCTCGAAGCGAAACAAATCCCATTTCCCCATCGAAACGGTCGATCGAAAGGTCTTCGGATAAACCAATAGAGAGAGAGGGGTGGATTCGTCGAAAGGCCAACGGGCGCGATACAAGCGATCGTAAATTCCGTGGGCGAAACCCTCCCCCTAGCGATCGGGGGAATCGAGGGAAACGGGTCAGCGAATGGGGTCGTCGTAGACGAAATCAGGTTGTCCGGGTTGTGTCCTGCCGCGGAATCAGGTCGCTCGATAGAGGCCAACCGGCCACCGCGTTCCTGTGTATCCGGCGGAGTGACCCCGCTGTTCGACTCCGTAACCCGGATATCGTTCGGAACCGGATCGATGCACTTGCCACGCGTTCCTTATGGGGTGTGCGCGGCGTTCTCCATTCATTTCCGTCCTCCTCGTTTATCTCTGCGCACACTCGACGTTCGGCACGCGAGTCTTGTTGTTCGCGCACGGATCTCAATTGGGTCGTTCCATGCCCCATATATTCAGGGGTGGTATGTAGCTCTCGTAGCTCTCTTTGGATGGAATATGGTATGCAAGCGATTGGTAACGATTCGATCGTGGCGCGAATAAAAAATGTTTGATTCTACGGATGCGTGGTTAAGTAAACGGTGAGAACCACCCTCGCGATACCCTCGGAGCTCGTACACGCGACGGTAAGAAGAACCCCCGTTCGATACGCCGCCCCATACTCGGCAGCCGGCTAGCAACACGCACGGTTCCGCGTGGCCCGCCTCTGACCCAGTTCACCCGTCCACGGGGGTGACGCCGTCCCGAATACGGATAAACGCGGCCGATTCCCGACCCATATTACCGTAGACGGGTGCAACGCCGGGTTTCTGGGCCGACCGCGAACCGTGCACTCTCCGCTCTGCCATCCGCCTTACCCAGTCTGGGTCCGATCGGCGCGCTCGCCCCCCAACAACAATTAGATCCAGGATGGACTATACCTGCGCAATCGCCAGTGACAACAACGCCAGTGCGATTTGGTAAGGCTGCTCTAACGCGATCGATTCCTATCGACGAGTAAGTAAAAAAACCGTTAGTGGAACCGTGCGTGCGCGTCGTAGCAGGCGCGAGAAGGGTTAATAATCGCCACCGGCAGTACTCTCGAGTAAATCAACGGTTGGTTTACCGCAATACGTCGACCGCAGCTCGTAATCACTGATAACAGCCTCGAATGGCGATAGAATCGCGTCACCTCTGAAACGCGATACGCGAGAAAGGGAAAGGCTGTGGACGCGATGTACAAGGGATCGGAGAAAGGGGGTGGAGGAACGGATCGAAGCTCGCGTTTCTCACGGTTCGATTTCGACTCTGTTTGAAAACGCCGCCGACGTCGAGCGTAATTAGCACGCGACGCGAACCGAGAGGGTAAAAAACGCGGGATCGTGGCGAAATCGGGAGATTATACCACCACCACCCCGGATCCACTCACCGTCCGCCCAAGTACGAGTTATTCAGGCGAGTTATTCGGAGCACTGTCATCGGGGCAATTTACTTTCTCTTTCGTTTTTGTCCAGCCGTCTTTACCGGCTAACACGACGAGCAGCGTCTCTTTAATTAAACCGACGTATCGACTCGAGATAAACGGTTCGAGTCGCCCGTGGGAGATGCCTGGCGATTTTTACAGGGTTTCGAGAGGGCCTTGTCGCGCTCGATGCTTCCGGGAGTAAATTGTGCGCGCGTTCTCTTTAGGCCAGTGAATATTTTTACAGTTTGATTGCTCGTGCGGTGATAAATTGTGGTGTATTAATTAATGGTGTATTCGTTGAACGTTATCAGTTCCAGAAATTTAACGACTTCTTTCAATACGGAAACTTTGTAAATACATTATATTTATATATTTGCGTAAGATATTATTTCGTTTGCATAGATTATGCGTGTCTATTTAAAGACTAGTTTCGAATACCCGACTTTGCCCGTGCTTTTATATACATATGTCTAGCGTATTAGCTTCGCGAAAATATGAAAATCAAACAATGACACGTTCGAATCAGAATTCAAAGCTATATGTGATTTACTAATTTATATATATTATACAATGCTTGGTTGCGCGTTATAATCGGCTACGTTTAGAATAGATGTGATATAATACGAAGGGCAATCTGAAATTTGACTGAAACATTTATTCTCTATAACGCGACACGCGAAACTATAATCATACGGTAGATATCATATAAAATCGTACCTCCTTCCCCACAATCGAGAAATACCAAAGATAATCTCAGCTGGAAAGCCTTCGCTCGGAACGTAGAACCTTCTCTCGAATTGCAATCCGGGCAATTCCAACAACCAACAACTCCCAGCCCGCGTTCGAAACCCTTCAATCAAACCGGTCGTTAGAAAAATGGAAGAAACTAGCGGTCGCAATTACGGTGTCCCGGCGATTACCATGGAACGAATCCCCTGGTTCTGCACGACAGCGACTCTAACGGTACCCATGGTCTCTCGCGCGTACGACCTCCTTGGCGCGTTTCCACGCCGGCGAAACTCGCTCGCTCTCGCCCCCTCCCCAACCCAACTCCATCGCCTTCGTTTACCTTCCACTTACCTGTTGCAATTGCACGGTAATTATCGACCGATTGCCGGCTCTTATTCCGGCTTGACTTTCATGCGTTCAACCTTCGACGTCGCAAGCCTGCGCGCGAGCGGACGCGAAAACGGGACGCAGCGCTGCGCTCTGCTGTGCTGTGTTCAGCCGCGCGCCTATGCGGGAGAGGGAAGGTGTTACTTTCGAAACACCGTCTCTCTAGTACGCGCGTCATTCCGCCGGCTAACCGGCGACGTTTCACTTTCGACTCTCGATGTACCGCTCCGAGCGGAACGGCTAAGCTGTGCCGGCCTTGACTAACACGCCTCGCTCGTCGAGATATCGTGTCCTTCGCGTACGCGATCAACAGGCCCGCTTCTCTGTCCCTTCGCGGCGCAACCCCTTCGACCGGGTTGTACAAGGTGCGCTCTACCGATGCCTCGTCGCTCGGTTACATTCTAACATATTTTTTATGCAAACTTGTAGGGAAATTTAATTCCATATATTTACGGTTTTCAAGTAGTAGTATCGAGTATATTTTAAGCAATTCATTTTTATTCAACAAGTTTCCCATTGATCGAAGGCTCGAGTAGATCCTCTTAATTAACCTTCTACCGGTGCAACGTGGAGAGGTCGTTACGTAATTGATGGAGCGCAGTCAATTTGACGTCAATTAAAAAGATAGTTAGTGGCTACTTTGTAACCAATGTTACATAATATTGTTGCAAAGGTACGAGTTCAACGATCAAGGTACGAGAGCTACTTTTAACAAGTTAATGGTAGATGATTAACGATCAAAATTGTTCCAGCAGTGGCATTATCTAATTATTACAAGTGGGATTTTATAAGAGACGTGTAAAATTTTTCACCGACGATTTGCTCCACGGACGATAGCCTCTCGTAGTCGAGGCAAACGAGTCCTGTATTTCCTTTTCCTGGAAATGGATAAACGAAACTGCCTCCATCGATAAATCTGCACGTTCATCCGCTAATTTCGTTGCCTTAACGTTACGTGAACAGAGTTTGAGGACGTTCCGCTAGTTCCTACTTGGTCATCAAATTGACCGCTTCCTCGTATTTCCCGCGTTTCATGGGGAAATGACGTAGGAAATATGTTTTCGCCAAACTGGCTTTCCGCTCGCGGTGCCTGGTGTAGTTCGAAACCGCTCAAGTGCAGGGTTAAGGATGAAAAAAATTGTAATCTTTCGAATACCGTGCGAATGGTACAACTAACGCTTGAACGTGAATTTTTGCGTTCCAGGTCCAGGAAACGGCGACCCAGCTCGAGCAATGACTCCGAACGGTCGTACACCGGGTGGAGCGAGAGAATACCCCACGTATGCGGTCGCGAGGGATGCCGTACCAACGAACGCGGCGACTGCATGGACGAGTGCACAGCCGCGCTGGTCCTCATGTCGCTCTCGTGCTCGCCGCACAGTCCTCACAATCCCCTGCCACTGCACTGCCAACATAATTACGGTCAGTATCACGTGACGGACGCTTTGGCCCCTTGCCCCGCACCACCGATTCCTGTCATATAATTCACGGCTGAAACTATGGCCCAATTGGGAAGACCGTGTCGAGTTCTAATCGAGAAGACCAACCGCGACTTTAATTCACGGTGGAATATCGTGGTCGGTTGTCCAAATGAACGATCGTTGAGCAGTTATTGGTAATTTTTTTTTTTTTTTTTTTTTGTAGAAGAAGAAGAAAAGAAGTAGATATTAATTACAGTCAGCCGTGTGACGCGTTACTACTAGCGTAGCAAGTAGAATCGAGCGATCTTAGAAAAAGGTTACCGAATAAGTAACCGTAACACAACGAGAGGACAAACTATAGAAAGAATCGGGTGACGAGCAAATTGGTTAATTAAAGAACGCTCTGTTTTCCATCGATAAGGTTCCTGGGGAGGTCGAGGAGGAGGCGGCGGCAGCGTGGTCGTTGGCTCGCCAGGAGTCGGTGGCACGTCGAACAGCAGCAGCAGCAGCGGGGCTTCATGGCGGAGCGGCACCCCTAGTCCTCCTCTCAGCGACGAGGGAGCACCCACCACTGGCTCCCTGTGGCAGACGTCCGCTCATCCTTCGCACAATCAGCAGCACTACCCTTACAACGCGTCCGGCTCGTCGTCGAGTAGCACCCCTGGCTCGACCACCACTCTGGACGAGGGTATCGTGCCCGATTACCTCGAGGAGCAGCACCCACGCAAGAAGAAGGTGAGTTTCATTTGTTTTAAATGCTTTTCTGTTTTTTTTTTTTTATTGGAAGATTTAAATTACGTTTGGAAGATAATATAAATTCTAATTAGAATAGCCAACGAAACAGAAGCGAGCGTTTATCAGGAGATCCATCGATCGATGACTGGACAAGCCTCTGCTTATCTGATAAATTCGAATGCATTCGCTCGTGCGCTTCCGTTGCAACTTACTAAACCGTCTGCCTGTGAACTAGGCCTTCGGGTAACCCAGGGAATTATCAGTCTTGTCATTATCGAGATATTATATACCGGACGGGTTTTGTCTTTTTTTTTTAAGCTTTCCTATTTTATTGCCACGATATTAGTCATCGACCGTCACAACTATAATTAGCCGATCATGTAGATGACGCAAGCTACTCCGAGGGTAGGTCTATCGTCTTATACGGTGAATTAACCACTTGAGAGATAACAAGGTTGAAATTGTCATCGAAAAACATAATTGCAACGAGAAACTATCCGATACTAATAGTTTTTCAATGATCACTTTGTTTCACTCGTTACTATTATTTTCCCTTTCGAGACAAGATGAACGCCAGAGCGTCGCGTTTAAATCCGTAATCGACTTTCTCGGGAACGTTCAGCGGATTTATAAAATATCCCATATCTCTATCTAGATTTAAAAATAACAGATTCGCCTCGATATCTCGAAAGTGTACTTTTACCTGTTACTTTCCTCCGCTCCTTTTACTTTCAGACGCATTTTTCTTATCAAGCCCACTGTTTTATACGTATGCCGACAGTGGCGGTTTACAACTTTGCAAGAAATTTCACTGAACTTTTTAGACGAGGCTGTAAAAAGTGCCTTCCGGTTCTCGTAAAACTGTTCCACGTTTTCGGGGTCTGGAAACTTCAGTTTAGTCTTCAAAGCGTTTAGTCCGCGGTCACGCCACGTTTTGTACGTACACGGGCTCTGATTTAAAGATTAATTGAGGTCTAGAGCCCCACTCTACTTCTTCCTTTGCGCGGTAAATCGTTTCCTCGAAACGAGTTCAATATTTGACATTTCATCGCTTTTAATTGATAAAGATAAGAGTAAATCAAAGGAGTAATTATTCGAATGTAATCGACAAAGGAACTCCGTTTACGCGAATCTCGAACGCGCACGTGTGTGAAAGAGAGAAACGAGCACGCGAAACTAGTACTACGCGTAAGTCGCGGGACGAGCGTGTACATTTCCAGGAGATACCGGTTTTATCGTCTCCGTAGGACACGGTGAATCTGTTGAAACACCGCACCGGGTTATCGCCGCTCCCGCTCCTGCTCCCGGGACGTGCAATTAAATCGCTCGCGAGGCGTGGCGGACTTATCTGCCCGAACTTAGCTCCTTCCGCATACGAGAGAGCGTACATTTAATTAACATCAGCGAGGCCGATAAAGTCCGCTCGGTTGCGTAACGCGTGCTGCCTGTTCGCTTGCGTGCGATTCGCGACCTCGCGATTTAAACGACCGCCCTTTAAAGGGGTGTCGTTCCGTTGCCGCTCGAACTCGCTGGGTGAGATCGAGGGATCGGTAAGAAAATGTACACCGCGTGTTTCTGGGGCAGGTGTATCGTTCGATATTTCTTTTGTACATATATAGGGTGTTGTACGATGTGTAGCTATCAGTAATAGAAAAGTTTAGGAAGACGTGTATTTCTGAAAAAGTTGCGGCGGAATAAGTTTAATTTCGGTAATAGCTAATCAATGCTGATGTCTCCTCAGAGGGGACAGAGTGCTAATAGTTAAGAGTAGAATTCGTTCTATGTTGCAGCGAAAAATTCTTTTAAGGGAAACTTGTAAATGACGCCCTCGCGTGACACAGTTCATTTGTTATGTAACGAATTTTTAGATAAACAACGAGTTCACGGCATACATTAATTTTATAGTTTTAATACCGTAGTACAGTTCGTGATATTGGTATAATTGGTGCACGTAGACAGACCTTCCGTAATTCTTTGATACAGAACAACACGTTGTATAACGTGTTTGCGAAAATTAACATTTCACGATAGGACTTCGCGTTACTTTGTAACACCGTGTACGATTTGTTTGCTCGCGAAGCTTTGCATCGTGTCTCGTATGACGTTCTCCATATCGAGTTAGAGGTGCAGAATGTTGATCGTGGCTGTAGGGAATTTCGTTTGCTCGGATTTGTTCGATGCGAGCCTTTTGTCCCCCGACTGGATTGAACATTCGATACGCCCAATTGAATCGAATGAAAACGTAAAGAGAAATATAGTTACGCGATGCATGACGAACAATAAAATTCTATCCGTAAATTGGCAAGTATAAAATTTCGCAGCTTCTGTTCGCAACTTGTTTTCACTTTCGAGAGACGCTAGAATGAACGGAACTAAAAGAGAAGCGTCATTTCTAAGAGCGCGATATTAAAAAAGAAAAAATGCCGGATAACGAAATTCATGGCTCTCGAAATGGTTTGAAGAATCGTAGACGCAGCGGTGTCCCGAAATTCCGGTGCGCCCATTCACACGTGAGGAACGCGGGCCACATATTATATAGGCCATTAACCCTACCGTCTCCCAGCGAATACTGCCGTCGGTCCGAAAAGGAATGGCGGCGCGGTGTATCTGGTGGGTGACGAGGACGCGGTCGCTCGGCGCATCCGTGACGACGGGGGCTCGGGACTCGTGCCAAGTCCGCTCGAGGATGACATAAGCCCGAGCCGCGCCAACGATGTAAACACGCGCGGCAGATTTTCGGTATTTCGTAAGGCGGCTAACAAGTTGAACCTTGAGGTATTATCGCCGCGCTCTAAACTTAGGCGAGCGTCGTCGCGGGAAAATCGGTGCCGACCGGCGAGCGAAAATAGCTGGGACGCGGCTCACGGGGTTCTCCATACCGCGGGAATTTAATACCAGCTCTTCTCCTGATTATTCCAGATACGAGCGAAAGTGACCCGCGACCCGATCGAGAATGGCCCAGGGAACAGCGCCATCTACGAGAGCGAACAGGTGAGAAACGTATTTCGTGTTCAGACGATACAGCTTTTTCAAGCTGAAAAGGTTTCTCGAGGATCCCCAGCCCCTCGCAGGATCGATAAAATTAAGAACTTGGATTTAACGCGCGTATTAGATGGCTGGTGGATTTTACAGCGGAGGAAGCAATAGAACTGACTTTAAGATTATTTAAATAGTATTGGTCGATGTGCATGCGTCATTTATGCACGTGACAGTCACGAGTTCGCACATCTAAGGGATTTAAATGACGTCCTCGGCTCGTCGTGTGCTTTTCTTTACTTAATATATAGAACGACGAGCTTCTTGCCTAATGACGTTCGAAGCATTATCGTTTTTAGACAGCAATTGCTTTATTTGCATTTCTAATGATTTCAAACAGGATTAGCTATTGACTATTCGTATAAAAAGTACACCTCTGTAGACGTAAAGATTTCAAGCAAACGTAAATTCATTTCCGTGTGTGGGTTCCTCTCATTTTTCAATAATTAAGCAAATTTAACCACCGTCGGTTCGAATAGCCAGTCTCACTTCAGGGCAAAAATACATTTCTAACTTTAACGGACCGCCATTTTGTCAACCTTTAACTTTTCGCGGTGGATTATTTTCGTTCAAGCTTTCGACAGACTTCGAAATCCCTTCTTTCTTTAACAATGATCTTTAAAATTCATCGGGACGCGGAGTGGTTCCTTTTAAAAAGGCCTGTGCAGGGTTAATTTGAAATCGTAATGCGATTTATCAGCCTTCCTTTGTAGACGGGGTCGCCTTTGACCCGACGGTTCCGCCTACGCGCGACCGCTCCGCTCGAAAACCACCTCCGCGTCCACATCGTTGACATACCCGAACGAGCGCGTTCGTTCAGGTTTCGATCACGCCCCGTCCTTTTGCGCGGCGGCCTCGAGAAATGCCACCGCGGGCTGCTGACATATCGAGCCGATCGGCCGCGGGACCCCTCTCGTAACCCAGTTAGCCGAAGGTTCCTGCTACTTTCACCGCCGGCCGCGTCCACTTCTCTCCACCGTTCATCTTTGCCCTCCGCGTTCTCCGCGTTCGTGCGCATAATTTTCGACCACTTTCACTGGCTACCGGCAGCCCGGCGAGCGCCCCTCGCGCGCACCTGACCCAGTTGACCGACTCCGGAGGAGACATCCGCGCGGTCCAACTCCACGGATCAAGGTCGCTGCCTTCTCACAATTTTCTTCCTCTCGAATTCAGAATTGAAATGCTCTTAATCGCATAATCGTGGAAGTGGACTTCGTTCGCACGGTGAACGTAACAGAATCGGCAAACTAGCTTAAACCTTTAACAGCGGCTGTCTAAAACGAAATGACTCTAGCTATTATTAACACTAGGATGGACTCTCGATCCTCGCTAGATCGTTCGTTGCTTCCACGTGTTTCGCCTCGCGTATTGTCGCGTTGGCCAATTGGCACCATCGATTCAGGGGAGAGAGCAGGAAAGAAAAAAATCGGCGCACGCGAAGTGCATCGATTCTCGGTAATCGCAGTCTCCTCCGATAACACCAACGTGTCCCGACTGATAACCGATTGCACGGCATTATCGCCGAGGAATCGACAGGCAATCTGCCGGCTCGATCGAAGATTCGCCGTCACGCGTGACCAGAAATGGAAGAGGTCCAAGGTCCGCTGCAACGATACTGACGGTCTGCTGATAATTGCCCGTCACTCTGATCCGTATGGCGAAATTAGACGTCGATCGGCTATTCCACGAGGATAACAGCCGATTGATATCGTCGTCCGAGTTGTTCGACCGGTTGGTTCTTAGAAAAAGGGGCGACTCGTTGATCTTTAACAGAATAACATCTGCGGACGACTACGTTCGTCAGCAGTTTCGATGTTTTCTAGTAATTGACGTCTTGTTTGGGATTGGTTATTATTTTCAAATCAGTCTTATCAAATATGGAGTCTTTAACACTCTATCAGGCTTCGCGGTTGGAAAAAGAATTTCAAAGAGAGCACTGTTAAGTCTAGGAAACGAGTATTTTTTTGTTACTAATCAATTGGAAGTGGTCATAGTATCATCTCGGGAGAGACGCGCGAAACATTTCCTGAGATAAATCACGGCTCGTGCCGGAATTCAAAGCATCCCACCGCAATTATATCGTTACTACGTAACTGTCGTAGAGTTTCGAAAAGCACCGTCGACCGTTACATTTTCCCTGTCCTTAACCGAACGTCCCAGCGCCCAAGAATTTATAAAGCACCAAGAATTTCTCAACACCGCCAGCGTCATCGCATGCAACGTCTCCACGATCTCTGTATCCGAAGGCCTCCAAGCTATTCCAGTCGCCATACTCCACGAATAACTTTCATTCACCTAGATCAGCCTCGCAGCTCCTCTACCCTCCAATCCGATCCATCAACCATAAACCAGTCCCGGCTCGTCATTTCTCGAACAATAACAGAGACGAAATTCTATGCAAACAACGCTTTCAGCGTCCTTACTTTAACGGAAGACACTGTACGGGATAAGATTAACTGTTAAGCTCGATTATATTACAAATAAAGACCTTGACGCAAAAAGAGTATGTAAATCGAGGCTTCGAAAGTTGCCTGCTTCTTGCACCGATCGACGATGCATATGTAATACTCGATAAAACTCGAGGGAGTAGAATTTCACTAAAAACTGAACTTGGTTTTTGCCTCAAGGTCTTCGATTCGTTGGAGTCTACCATCGATCGCCACAAGTTTTCGCCACAGTGAACCGGGAAATAGCAAACTCCCCAACCCTATATTCCCCGATCGTAAAGAAAGCCCGCGACATCTGTTCGCAACGCGCAAAGATCGTCGCGACGGCTATCGGCTCGTCGGGGGTCTGGGAGTCGCAGGGTTATCCCCAGGGTTATCCCCCCGGTAGTCCCTCGCGTGTTAATTTCCATTTTCCCTGGGTCGTCTCGGAGCTCTCCGGTCCGGGGGTTAGCGCGCAAGCGCGCGAGTAGTGCGCGCACGATAAACGAGCCACCGCGGCGCACGCCTCCGCATGGACCTAGATCTCTCTCTCTCTCTCTCACACACTCTCTGTGTGTAGAGCGGCGAGAAACGACGCGACGACAGAGTTGCACCGCGTCGCAGTGCACACCGCGTGACGTCACCGGTGGCACGTGCCTCTCCCCTTGCCGCGCTCACCGTCGGCTGCAGCGTTGCGGGAGGGCGAAACGACCGTCCGGGAGGGGAAGGAGGGGGCAGGGGTAGGCGGTAGTTAAGGTCACCGTGGCCCTGACTGCACGCGCGCGAAACAATGTCCGTGTGCAGCTCGACGCGTCCGTGTGCGCGGCTTACTCTCCGCCGCGCGCATAGAACGCACCGCCGGAAGATTTATTTCTAATTCCGTTCTAGCCGGCGTTCTTTCGCCACTGCTCTTTCCGAACGCACACGAAGGTCCACCGATGAATTCGAGGCGATGGTCAAGGCCCCTGGCTCCCAACGTTCCTTCCGCGGCCAACCCCACCGTTTCTGGGGGTGGCGGGCCATCGAATGACCTAGAACGTTCCACGTGCAGTTCGCGGGAGCTCGGGCTCGCGCGTGCCACTTCCTGCAACGATCTCGAATCGTATCCTGTGCGACCGTGGCCGTTCTGCATCGGGAGCCTCGAATCCCGGCTTTGCTATTATTCTTTGTGACCACCGGTGGATACGATTCGATGCGGAGACGCTTGTTTCGAATATCGTGATATATATTGAAATATATTGAAGAGAAATAAGGTTTTTATTGATTCGTTGAATAAATATTCGAATCGAACCATCGAGCACACATTTTTTCCAGGCGAGCAATCGTCTCCACCCTGTTTCAATCGCGCGGTAGAGTCCAGGTTTCCATTTAACCTCTCGAACGTTTTCCACGGCGTTATTTGAACGGTAATTCACGCGGGCGTAGCGAATTCACGTCGAATCGGTCTGGTAAACGACGTTTCCGGCGAAAATAGCTACGCACGCGACACAACGGCCCTCGCAGCGAACGTTAATTTCGGTGTTTCCCAACGAGCGCATCGCGAGACAGAACGAGTTTCCTCTAAAATTCTTCAACGGGCGATTGAATTCGACAATTGCACCGACCAGCACCGGATTCAAGGTCGGGGATGCAATTCTTCTTCTAGAGCGGTCCAAAAATATATCACAACGCGGCGAAATTACGTTGCCGCGCTTAGCCCGCCGCACGCTTCACTGGCCGACTACACAGATCTGCCCGTGGACACCGTGCACACCTGTCAATCAGTTACCTAACACCGCTCGACGTTTGCATAATTCGAGCAAAAAGAACATTACGTAAACGACCCTCGCCAATTCCATACGAACGTCCAGCGATTCGTAACTAAAGTTTTCTCGCGATACCAAGTTCGTTGAGGTCACTGGAATCCCAAACCGACTAGCTACCCTTTAGAACGCTTGCATCGGTTCCTGACTCGTTCATTCGTCGTAAATGTAGTCGGTATGTTTTATACATCGCTGTATATTCTACGAACAGAGATGAAATTTCTCATCGATTTACGACAAACATTTTAGCAACAATTGGCTGACACGCTCGATGGCTGTTCACTGACAAACACGAACACGGATGTCCCGATTCATTGCCAACGGCATGTACATGTGCCGTTGAAGCTTTCTGGCCCGTATTGTGACACTATCGCCTCTCTTACGTAATAACATTGCGTAAACTTGACGTTCACCGTAATGTCTGTCGTACATATTTCCGTGCGCCCAGCAACAACGCGACGAGCCGACTAGAATCGGGTCCGTGGTGTAATTATACATTCTAATTCTCTTCCGCCCTATGTTCCGTTCTTAAGCGTCGTGCCACCATATCGCGCGCGTGATATCGCACGGTAATCTGTCGCTGGAATTGCGCTTCAGGATCGTTTCCTGGAGAAACAGATCGAGCGTACGCATTCAAATATTCCCAGAGGTATTTTATGGTGCTATAGTAATCTGGAATTGTACTAATTCTCTTCACTCCTACGTTGTTCGTCGCGCTGGCTAAAAATTACTGACATCCAGTTGAAATACGAACTTTGCAGTCATAACTGAAAGCAGTGTCGCATACAGATTTATCGCATTCGATTAGAAAAGGAGAGCGATTCGATTGTATCTAACGGTACGATATATCGATGCACGAGTTACGTATGAAATGATTCCATTGCTAATTGAAATGCGCGTATCGCTGACGTCGCGTGACACGAGTGACGGCGACCGTGACACTGACATTACTAACGACTAGGAAACGCGCACGCTCGATTCCCTTTGTTTTAACGCGTTCAGAACTCCCCGACAGCCATTCGATTCCTCCTATTGCATATTCGATCGTACGTATCTGAATACGCGCCACGTATTATCAAGCGGTGCGCGTCGCATCGTTAAAACGCTCTAACGACTTCTGGGCCTTGCCACGTGATACCAGTCCGACTCACGAAACGGACCGTTCAACCTTCTTAAATGCCATTACCTACATTTGAAATGATCCTAACGAACGATCGCTCCTTAAATTCTGATCGAATTAATCCAGATCCAACCGCGATCGGCGAACGAACGGCCGTCAAAGACGACAGGAACGCGAACGGCGGCGAGGCGTGCGTGCAACTTCCACGGAAGACCGAGATGTATATTCATTAGAGGCATCTCCTTGGAAACTATAGCATCGACGACCTTGTAAGGCTTTGACGCGGCGGGTAATGAGCGAGGGAGAAGTAGGGAGGGCTTGTGGTTGCGCGTGCACGCTGTAACATCGAGCATTAGAAAACTGGTAGCCCAAGCTTCGGACGTGACGTTATTTTCCACCGTGCGGAGTCTCATTTTAATTTCGCCGGTCGTGTGTGCCCGCGCGAAACGCCTAGCCTCGCCTTCTTCCTGCTTCGCCCGCTTGCTACGTTCTTCTCCTATTCTAGAACTGCGCCGCGTGTCCGATCGGACACGGTCTCGTACTACTTGAACGCGTCCCGCTTATCGTTGACAGTTACACTGCCGCTGCACGCGCGCCACTCCGTTCTCAGAACGTTCCGGGGAGGATCAAACGAATGGAGAGAGAGAGATCACGTCGTTGAATTAATTAACTAAATGAATTCATGCTTTATAATGGGATTTTTTCAGCGTTCGTCGATGGATATATCTATCCTAGCGGACGGACGAGAGAGTAACCGAGATAGGTAATAGAGGAGCGAGTGCATAAGGGAACTGAAATTTGTTTCTACCGGAATCATAAAGAAGGGACTGTTAGGCGTAACGGTAAATAATTGTCATCAACGAGTTTAATCGGATCTATCTCGCTTTGCAGGTCGCAATCTTTTGTCAACATCAAAATTGCCTGTTGCGCAATTGATTGTGTAAGAATTACAGTCCGCAATGAACGCTACAGTCGACATAACTCGTATTTCATAACAGATTCGTACGAAGAAAAATTGGCCAGCTTCGTTTTTCGATAGATTCTTCGAATTGGAATTAAAAACTGACGGAAGTAATATTTACGCCTAAACGTTACACGTGTCCAGCTACAGTAGAGGAATGCAATCCAAGAAAGTGGAATTTCGATCCTCCTTTTTGTCGGTTGAGGCAATTTACTCTGACAGATTAGTATGTAACACCGTTTGTCGCTGCGCGAGAGCCGATGATTACAGTCTCGTTACTAGAAGATTATGTTGGACAGCGCTGCCATTAAAGCTACACACCTCAGCGACCGCGCACCAAAAGAGCGAAAGCGCAACCGTGAGATTAGCATGCAGCTCGCGAGCGCGTCTAACCGGTCCCCTTCCCAGCGGAGTATGATTTCTCTCGTATGACGAACGATGCCACGTGTGCGCAGGTTACGTACGCTACAGACTGAAAGTTCACGAACGATCTCTTCCACGATGCTCTTTCATTTTCTAAAGAATATCGTTCTCTTGAAAACAATTACGTAAACAGTGACGTATCGGTTCGCGCAGGCCTGAAAGGAAGGGCCCTCCCCAGATTTCGCAGGGGACCTCGTTAGACGTTTTCTGCTCGGCGAGAGGCGGTGGCAAGTCAAGGCCACCGTCGCGAATTTCAGCTGGTTACGGCGAACAGCTGGGCCCCATCTCGACCGAGTGGGGATCAGACGCGTTGTCCTAGGTTCTGGCCGGGTGCTTTTTTTTATTTTACGCGCGTCAAATGTACGCGCCGGCCCCCGACGCGGGCTTCCTTAACGAGCGATCGCGATGCCCGGGACCGATAGGCCATCCCGTGTCCCTTGCTCTTCTCGTCCGAACGAGCATCCACTTGTTTTCGTTTCCTGCCGCATTTCAATACGAAAGAACCGTCGCTACCGCTTTGCTTCGCATCGAGGTTTTTTTTTTCTTTTTTCAAACAATTCACCTTTTTTCCGCCTTTTGTTAGCTCGTTGTTGTCCGATGGGAAGAAAGAATGATGTGGCAGTTGACTGTTGCGAGGCAACGCGCATCATCGTAGCTATCGAGAACGCCCTAATGTCGGCATAGCTTCGATGGTTACAAGATTTTTATTTGTTATTCTTAGAAGAATAAGACAATCGTCCCTTTGTATTTAAACAATTAAAATTGAGTAGACTATGCCTGTTTTAAAAGTTCCCTTTGAGAATCCAAAGAAACCGTTTCGTCACCGTTGCACGCGAAACACCTTTAATTACCGTAATTAGTTTACACCTGCTAACAGTAGTCACCTCGTACCGGAAACTGATAAGGACGTCCTGTTTTCTGCACACGTATTCACCGTTTCGAGTGTGAAAAAAAAAGTGGTTGCATCTTATCGCATCTCTCAGCGATAAGCAGGAAAGAAGCGAGGAGGAAACACCGAGAGGAATCGGCTGTTCTCATCGGTATTTCTGCTTCTTTTTCGTTCGCCCATGTGAGCCGTCGGATGGTCGCGCGCATGCACGTTATCGACCGCTACCGCGGACCCTACCTTGACCTCCAACGGCGAAGGCAACGGCGAACAATTAAAACTCTTAAGGGCCGTGGCTGGACGAATCGATCCGTCTCATTAACGCTTGCAGCGATCGATCCTCGTTGACTGATATTTACACGCGCTCTGATTCGATTACAGCGTTCCTCGCTGTTGATTCGATGTTGAGCGGACTGTTTTTATAGCAGTTAGAGATATCTTCTGGGGAATTTCTAACTTTGGACGAATTCAAAGATCTGTGAACGCAAAGGATTTAAACAATTTTTTTAACGATTGACCGATTTTTGGGTAATTGAAATTTTCCCAGGGTTTTTCTAATAAATATTGCAGTAGATGGCAGAATAGATTTTTGAAAAAGAGTCTGTCAGGGCAGGTGGTATTTTATGAAGGATCTTGTACGTGATAAGAATCTTTTCTCATGGTAGAATTGGTTCTTGGATCGGTCAAGTTTTTATGAGATTTCTGGAAGATCGTATAGGGATTTGCGGATGAAAGTTTGTAGATACAGGCTCTGTTCTGTATAACTCTTGAATTTATCGCCAAGTTTCGATCCTCTCCCCATCGTAGATCGAACGAGAGGTAAGCTGATTAATAGCCATGGAATAAATGCACTCCATAAAAATGAATATTCCCGCAGAAGCGTCAATGCGTTAACGTCATTGGTATGCGTTTCCGTGAGACAGCGACCACGTGTATGATGTGTGATAACGTTAGCGTGGCATGCTATGCAATATTACTGTGCGCATAACATTTACAATATTCAGTTGAATCGCACACCTGTGGCAACAATCACGCGAGCCATAAATTCGAAGCAACTCCTACAGTATTTTTAATAACATTTTCAAACGAAGAATTTGTAATTTAAAAGCAGACAAGCGTGTAACAAGTAAATAACGGTTGGTATCTGTCTTCATTTTCCAACTTCCGTTTCGAGCGAGAGCGTAAATCAAGCCTGAAATTGATTTCCTAATTTTGATTCGAAACGCAACCTCGACACCGAAAAGCGCGAACGATCCATTCACTGTGCTCAGACCGCAGCGCCCCGCTCGATTCTCGTCAGGAACAGCCATCGAGAGCCGCGCCGCGCAGCGAACTTTCAAACAACCAACAATCGCTTTCTCGAGCGAAAAGATGCGCGACTGGTCAACGCGGAAAATCGCTCACGGTCCACGATCGTCATCCCGGTTTTACGTAAGCGCTGTTTCGACACCGATCGAATCGCAATTGTGGAACTTTCTCTCTCTCGCATCGATCCCGGGTCAGAGGAGGGGGGGGGGGGGGGGGCCTGTTCGTCCGTGAAACGAGCTTATGAAAGAGGAATGCTCGCGCGAAAGGGGAAAGTACGACAGTTCTCTGTCGTGGCTGGCGCAGAAATGCGTTTTCCCTTTTACTCGCCGCGCGGCCATCGGCTGCTAACTTGCGTGAAATTTACCCGTCGTGCTGCCCCCTCTCGACTCGTTTTGCATTTCCTGCTCGGCACGTGCGTTAACGCGCGACGCTTAAATTCGCGCGTAACGCCTCATTAAATTCCTCGTCGCTCGGCTGTCCGTAGCGTAGAACGGACCTCGTTTCTCTTGGGATACTTTTCCTTTTTCTTCCGCCAATCGCGTCTGATTGACGCGCGAGAAATTTTTCTTACTCGAAGAGTAATAGTAGTACCAAGTATATTTACTACTTCACGGTTTATTATTCCCTACTGACTTTACGAATCAATCTTTTGTAGCCAGTAGCGCGCTACTCCTCGTTTCGCCCTTTACGAAGAAACAGAAGAAGAATGGATACGTGCCTCCGCATTACGAACAAACCGTATTTAAAACACTTATCGTAGGAAAGTAACATCCCAATTAAGAACCCTTAAGGATTGAGTTACTTGAAGGAGCCGCCAATTAAGTGGTAGAAAACGATGGAAATTACAGGCGTTTCGCGCGGTCGACTGGCCCCTGTTTTAAAACTAGAGGCTCGGCTAGGTTGCCGTGCAACAGAATTCCACCGTGCATGGCAATTTTCATCCAGCTCGGCGATGGAGGCGCTCGTGCGTCTAACTGTAAACTGGTCCTAAGGCTGGCCGCGCCCACCATGTTGCTTAACTTCGGTAAACCGAGACGGAACCGGTGGCTGTTCCACCGAGACGGGGCAAGGCCGTTGACTGGGGCCGGGGATGTTCGATCATTGTCACGCTCGACCAGCTGATCTGTCGAGAAACAAATCCGCTAGTTTAATCGACGGCTTTCGATACGGTACGAGTCTATCGATCGACATCTCGAGAAAATCAGCCACCTTTCTATACGTTTTAACGTTCACTTCCTTATCAGTTTCGTTGATACCTATCGCGACAACTGACTACACATTCTCTGTTCGGTTGAAATGTTTTGCTATACAGGTCCGAGTGAGTTGAAGAGAGATACGTTAGTGGCATCGTATAAAGCTGGTTCGTGCTGTTTCGGAATACGCGCTCGTTAGAGTATTCTCGAGCATGCAGATATCGAAAGCGAGATTGGCAGTGGCGATGCACTTTTACTCGGACACGTGGAAAGAGAGTTGGCCGAGAGGAAGTTTATTATCGACGATTTAAAGTTGCTGGGTACATGGTCGAGGATTAAATTATTCGTAAGGCGATTGCTAGTTTGTGAAATTATGTTTCCGAGGGAAGAGCAATTCTGTTTCGTTGATTACGTTCAGCTAGAAAACATGCCTGCTTTTTTTAAAACTTACTCGAACAAATGTACCGTGTGTCTATTTAGAACTAGCAGTTGGATGGAAGTGACGAGGTAATTCCATTTAGAAGTAACAACGAATCGATCGGTTTAAAACTGGACGGGATGAATGAAAATTCAGTAGAGCCGGATAACAGAGCCCGCAAATAAATCTAGCGAAATATAATGGGTAGTAGAATTTCCATTCGGCCAATTATTGCGATATCATCATACTTTAGAATTAGTGTTTCACCGTTGGTCAAGTTTGAAAGTAACCCTGCCCTTGCGTAATGTTAGCCGCGAACCACGTTCACGTATCCTTTCGCTCCGTTTTATTTAACCATTCTACGCGAGTCATTAATCAGCTGACATCCAGTTCGTGCCACCTGCACAGACGTTCGCAAAAGTGACCTTGGCGTCTTTATCGCTACGCTACCATACCGCGTTCACTTCTCTCGCGCGATTAAAATGTCCAAAAATCTGACTCCAGCTCGCCAAGAAAATATTCGTTAATATTTATTACGATTGCGATGCTCGAAATACACCGTACGTGGTGTATTAATAATAGCTATTGAAACTAGCAAAAGCGAGGAAAAATTCCTGCTGAAATTTATGGCCATTCTATCGCACTAATCTTCTTACTTTCTCTTCCTCTTCTATTTCCACATGTCATTGACCTTAAAATACAGTGACATGAATTCTTTTTATTGCGTTCGTAATTAGACGTAGAAAGCAGGTGATTCTTAACCGGAACATTAACATATGAAAGTGTGATTTAGATTGTGCGATACTTGAAAATAATACGGAAACCCGGTGAAAATGATTGCTTCGATTAAAATCTAATTAAAAAAAAGTCATCGCATTAATTCCATTTATTCTGTTCTATATTAAAACACGTCGGATGTAATATATCGCACTTTCGTTATTTACGCTTGTTCGCACAATCGGTATACAGCTTTGTCTACAAATTAGCTACAACAGAATTCCATCAATTAATCAATATTTCCAACGGTAAAAAAAAGTGACGATCGAGTCCTCGTTTCGCGTCAATACGTGACAAAATACGGAGCAAATAGCAATTCCTCTAACACGATCGAAAACATGTTTGTTTGTAGAGAACTCTTGCATCATATGCGTTTTGAATAATCAGTCGCAGTCGTCGGTACTATTATGAATAACATTTCTGCATTCTGACGTTCGCGTTCCCGGGGTAGAAATTTGCAAAATTTTCTTGCTCCTCTTCGGTCAAGCTTTTCAACGATATCGCTTCCCAGTTCGCGATGATGCATCAACGACAACGTTGCTCGCTGATAATGAGCAGTCATGTTGTTGGTCTTATCGTTCGTCCCCAGCGCGGACCTGAAATTCGAGCAGCCAGCAATCATCGTTCTCTTCTTCCTTCGACCTCGGTTTATTTGCTAGGCGACTCGGAGCAACGCGAACATTCGCGCGAATAATACGCAGAGACAAGTTCCCGTCACGCGGCGCAACAAACAGACGCCTAAACCGAATTTTATTTTTAAAGACCGCCACGCGGTTCGCGCGGTTTATCGGGCTTGTTTTTCGCGCGAGTTCTGGGAATCGTGTGGCAGTCTCGTTGCAATTATAGATACGTCCACGTGAATAATAGATCCACGTGTCCGCCGCTACTAAATATGAGACAATCAAAATACACCAGGCGGCGCGTCCAAGTGGGGCGGATTCGACTAACAAATTGAAATCCCGCTGTTATTATGAAAATCCGAGGCAAACAATTTCGTTGCCCCGTGTATCGGAATATTTTTACATTTAAGAGTGTCGAGCTCAGGGGAAACTTTAAAAATTCCAAGACCTTGATACCGATTCGTCAAATTTCAAAGCTACGAGGACGACGGTTCTCGGACCTGGACCAGAAAACAGACGAGAACTTACGAATAAGTTGTACAAACATCCGCAGGCATCGTCTGATGTCTGCGCGTCGTGAAATTGGGCACATGGATACCGATGCGCGAATATGAATCATCGAATGGAGCAACGATGTACAATATTTCTCTCTCGAAAATCTTTCAATTGAAAAACAAAACGATCTGTCTACGCGAAACGCTAGTGCAACCATACATAAACCGCCTGAACGCCGCGAACGAGGCCTCCAGCCCCGATCGAATTCCCTGGTGCATTTCCGTTGGATCAGCCGCGAGTCTCGCGACCTCAGCCTGGATATTGAACCTTCCCTGCGTCCGATAATGGCCACGCGTACAGCCCGTCCAATTCAGCAGTAACGAGCGAACCTATCGCGATAACAGCCGCGAAATAAACATCTCTCGCGAAGCTGCGGGCCCGTTGGCCTTGAAAGAGCGTCCTCATTCGAACAATCGGCCCGTCAGCGACGAGCGGTAACGGCGCAGCGGGCCCTTGTCAGCATGGCTGACAGCGCGCCACGATTCAATCCGCGTGCGTACGACGGATCGACGGGCCCAGAAGAATACGTTGGGTACCGACCACTCGTACGCGCGCCATGGTTCACGTTGGCAATTAAGAATGAGTTACACCTCGACGAAAACTATGCCCCTCGCCCGTAACGGTATCTACCAGTTTCGGGATGCCCAAAAAACGTAATTGTTCGGAATGTGGACACGAGAACGAGGTAGAAAGGAACAGTCGAACCGGCGAACAGATTTCAGCGAGTCCACTCTGGCCGCCACTTGCCACGGGGATTCTCGAAAGTTCGCGGTTTATACCGGGAACGGTGTTTGTTTGGTACGGAGAAAAATAATGGTTTCGGGAGAATTTCTTAAAATAAGAGTAGAAAGTCTGGTTGGAATATACTTAATTCCTTGCGCACGTCTGGTTTTGTCCAGGTATTGTCATATGCTAGTCTCTTGTAAAAACGTGAAGGTTTCACTTTTTGGTGACTTTAGCACCAATCTACTAAAGCCAGGGAAAGAAGAATTAAATGTAAATGTAAATGCAACTGATTTACATTGCGATAATTAATTGCGAACGTCTGAAAAGGCAATAAATAAAATACATTTATGAAACGATACATTCGACATTGGAGAACCGTGGAGCGCGCAGTAGCCGCTTGGTTCAATGTACTTTCCACAGTATTCTTCCTGCTGCATTTTTATTTGTACCGTGATTACAATTTTACGTATAATTTTTTGGTTCATCGTATAAATACGTAATTAGAATTTCAGTCGCTTCATCGGTAACAATCGGGACCCCCCGCTTTCTTTCGATCGAGTGAACCAATAAAATCGGAGTGTGTGGCATGCGAAAGTACAACTGAATTCGAGATAATTAAAATGATCAACGCGTTAATTAATCCCCGTTGGAAAGTAGAATCGCAAGTTATTATGGTAATTTCCACAGCCGCTTCCCATACAAGCGATCCGGCGAGGAAAACAAACGCCGCTACCGGTATACCGCTAGCCCGAGGTAGCGTCCGCCATGATTAATCGGTCCTGTCTCGTTTCAATCTCGAATTCAGCGGTTTCGCGCGCGCCAGCCAACTACACCGTATGCGCGCGCGTATATATACAGTGCTGGACAAAAGTATTGGCACAGCATGATTGTTATGATAAAAATGCTTATAACTATGAAACAAATTGTTAAAAAGGAAAAATTTGTTTACACGTTTATTTATTTATTATTCTAGATTATTATTTAACAGAAACAGTAATATAAATAAAGTGATATGCGAAATAATAACAAAAACATATTTATTGAGCGTTTTAAGCATGGACAAAAGTATTGGCACATTATACAAAATTTAGTGTAGTTGTATCTCTCCGAAAAAAATCCGATTGTCACTTGATGGTATAGGTAGGGGATTCCCTGATAGTCATTTTTTCTAACAGTCATCCTTAAGTTCAGTCGATTAGCAACATAGGAAATATAACAAGCAACAATGTCAAGAAGAGGGAAAGAAACTACAAGTGAAGAGAGAAAAATAATATTAAATTTGCACAAAATGCGAAAATCTTATAGTGAAATAGCAAAAAGTGTTAATAGAAGTCGATTCACTATTAGAAGTGTCGTAAAACGATTTGAGAATCAATCAGATTTCAAAAGTAGGAATCGAAGTGGACGTCCCTCAAAGTTAACAGTTAGAGAAAAACGGAAAATTGTAAAGGAAGTGAAAATAAATTGTAAATTAAACTCATCACAACTTAGAGCAAAGTTAAATGAAGAAAATAAAAAAGAAGTAAGTTCGAAAACTATACGGAGAGTGTTAAAAGATGCGGGATATTCTGCGTGTGTCGCAAGAAGGAAACCATACATATCCAAGAAGAATCGGAAGATGAGAAAAGAATTTGCAAAAGAATTTATAAAAAAGGATCCCACATTCTGGAATAACGTATTATTTTCAGATGAAACTAAATTTAATATATTTAAATCAGATGGCAGAGTATTAGTTTGGAGAAAGCCAAATACGGAAATGGATCCACAACATTTACAAGCCACTGTGAAACATGGAGGAGGTGGAGTCATGGTATGGGGTTCCATTGCAGCGTCTGGGGTTGGCGAATTAGTATTCATAGATGAGATTATGGACAAATATGTATATTTAAATATATTAAAGGAAAATTTATTTAAAAGTGCTAATAAATTAAATCTCCCGCGTGATTTTTATTTTCAACAAGACCATGATCCAAAACATACTGCCTATATTGTACGACAATGGATCGTTTACAATACCGCACATACATTAAATACCCCACCCCAGAGTCCAGACATGAATCCCATCGAACATGTTTGGAATGAATTAGAAAAAAAAATTAGAAAATATAATATAACAAACAAAAACCAATTAAAAGCTATTATTTTACAAGAATGGAACAATATAGAGCCGGATTTTACAAAAAAATTGGTAACTTCAATGCCAAAACGATTGAAGGAAGTTATCATGAGGAATGGAGGGCCAACCAAATATTAATTTTTAATTTCTAAGTACTTTCAATCATTTGTGCCAATACTTTTGTCCATGCTTAAAACGCTCAATAAATATGTTTTTGTTATTATTTCGCATATCACTTTATTTATATTACTGTTTCTGTTAAATAATAATCTAGAATAATAAATAAATAAACGTGTAAACAAATTTTTCCTTTTTAACAATTTGTTTCATAGTTATAAGCATTTTTATCATAACAATCATGCTGTGCCAATACTTTTGTCCAGCACTGTATATATATTTTTTTTTTTATCGCGGAAGCACGAACAAGGTAGCCGGCTGGTTTTTACACCGTGGCTGGAATGTACCCCGTGTCAAAGTCAAAGTCAACGATAAGACGATAAGCGAGAAGGAGGGAATGACCGACAATTCGCGCGTCATGTCGCGCGCGTTTATCCTATCTCGTTATCGTCCTCGTTCGGTCTTTATCACGGGCGGCTGTCGTTGGCCCGCGTTCGAGACATTCGGCGTAGAAAGAACGCGCTCGATTTGCCGATGGCCCGGGGTACTGGCGTCCTCTGTCGTTCCGTGCAGACGCTGCAAAAGACGCACGCCGCGCTTGGAGACGTAAACAACCTGATCGCGCATGCGCCACGCGCTTCTGCGCTCTTGCTCTCGAGTCTTCCGCTCCGCGTTCTCTTGTTCTCGCTCGCTCGCACGGGCCAAGCAACCGCCGTTTCGCAACGTTCTCGATGGTGGCGCTGACCTTCATTATGGTGGCGACCACGCCGGTAAATCGAGATTTATCGCGTATATTTTTCGAACGAGCTGCGATTAACAGGAGAAAGTTGATTTTGGTAACGGAACGAGGCGAACGCTTCGAGAACGCACCCGGCGTATCTGGGTCGGTTCTTTAAATATGTTGTTTTACAATAACAAGCCCCAGATCGTAAACAGTCTGAATATCCTGATGCAGTTCCATCGTGACTCACGGATGTTCAGCGCGCTCTCCTCCCTCCCTCTCGCGTGCTCCAAACGATTCTCTTTCTCTGTTCCCTGTGTCGTCGACCTCTGTTCTTGCTCGGAAATTGCGCCGAATCTACCGTTCCACCGCGTTTCTCCGTGCTCCGTTGCATTTTTCACCGCTCGTATTTCTACGCATTAACGACGCCGAACAATAACAGACTTCAGACTAACTTCTTGCTCTTTGTGCGCATCTATTATCGCCGATACTCCTTCTAAACGCGCTTTTGTAAACAATAGTAAGCCTTGACGCGTGCGTACACACGCTGTTCCCCGTAAACGCTAAGAAGTGTTCAAGTACAAAGGCATACGCGGGACGTGTCAAGGCTTTACCACTAACTCCTGGCTAGATCCGTTTCGTTCTCGAAAATGGAACAGAAAGCACGATAAAAAAATTGTACGAGCCGTTGCTTTCGATGCGTCATTTGGTCGTTTTCAGTGTTGCCAAGCGATAACGCGGCTTTATCGTTGCTCTGCACTTACTCTAAAAACTTTCTAATCGCGGCGTGCTCGTATGCGGCGTAACTCGCGCGCCTACCTCCGTCCACGAGATACACCCATAACAAACCCATGGATTTTTCTCCCGTCACCCTGTATACCCCATATTCGTGCGTAAAGCATTCGTGTGTTAAGAAGGGTCAACGTCCGACCCTCACCACACGCCACGGATCGACGCGCCAACACACAGAAGCCTGGTTTGTTTTGGTTTCCCGGGCATTACCCTCGCCTCCCCACTTCTTTACGACTGACTCCTCTCTCCATTTCTGTCTCTCTTTCTCCTCCACCCCATCCGTATAACCCTCTCGTTCTGCCTCTTCCCGCGCGCGCGATACAACCGACGCCGGTGCAAGCTACCGTCCTCCACGGAGATGATGCGATCCCAAAATGGGAATTGACGTCGAATTAGCGTGACGTCAGGCAACGTGTACCATGCTAGGTGACGCTAACGGAGTGGCAAAATGCGAAAAACCGGATAGGAAATACGAATGTATGGTATATGTTGATATACTCAAGATATTGTGACGCGTATGGCCCATAGAAAATTGTGGCTCGATTCGAAAATACGTACAAGCTTTTAGAAACGAAAGAAATAGATTAAAAAGAGAGAAAAAGAGAATTGGAGACAAGCTATCGCGCAATGCAGAGCGCAATGCATCGAAAGAAGGCGCGTTGTTTCCAAGGTAGCGAGCGTGGCGAGTGTGACGCGGGGAGAAAGCGAGAGCCGCGTGGAAAGCAAGTTGTTGCGATGCCAGTGTAGTTTCGGATCGATTTTCGTGTCCCGCGTTCTCCCGTCTCCGCTCGTTCCGTTCACCTCGAACGGTGAATACCACACTCGATCCGCCGCCATCCCGCGGCGCGGAGCCTCCGCGTGCGTGACGCTCTACGATACACGCACACGAACACGCGACTGCACCGCGGGGAGAGAGACCTTGCTTGGAATTTTCATTCGCGGAGTACACGATCGGCCTGTATGATCCCATGCATGGTCTAATTAGAAGCAATTCGTGGCGGCGGCGGCCCATCGTGCGCGATGAGACGAGCGCTGTGCGGACACGCGTGCGTGACATTATCTGATGGATCGTAGAGGGCGTGCTCGGTGCTCGTCGCGCACGTAACGCGTGTGCTCTGATAGCACGATCCACGAAAGAAAGGGCAGGAAAGGGGATTAGTCGCGTAAACGAGCCTACAGTGACAGCTATATGGTGGATGGCCCTGCCGCGGTACGATCGCAGCCCAGCACGCGTGCATCCCCGTCTAACCTATCTATACTACCGGCAACATCGTATCGCGCGCGCGATGATGCGCCCACGGACGACTCCTAGCGCACTCCGGCAACCCTGTCGACTCTCGCTTACTCATCCCTGTCGACTGAAAAGACCGCGAAACGATACACACCGAACTATACACCGAAGAAGATCGTCCTCTCTCCGCCGTGGAAGATTTACATCTCTCTTTCTGCGGCTCGCGTTGCTCCCTTTGGAGGATCTCGCCAATGGGACGGACCGTGACCAATTACATCGGTCGTATTGTGCATCGCGTCGCGCTCGATACAACCTGTTAACACAGCCTACGTACCACGTATACGTGCACAGCGTCCCACTACCGTGTATCACCGTACACATCGCCAGCGCGAACGTTTCTTTTTGCTCGAACGAAACTGGACGAGCTGTTATGCGGTATAACGATCGGAACATATTTTAGAAAGTTTGTTTTCATCCTATCCACCTGCACGTAAGCCATCACCCAGACGTTTAAATACGTCGTGTACGTTAGGCTCGACGGTTACGTTCATCGATAGGAGCTGGCTTTATTCACGATTATTAACGAACGTAACTGAAAGTCGACGGACGTGAGAGGGGAAAGGATCGACGCTGACTTCTTCGGTACAAGGCAAGGCAAAGCAAAGGGAGAGCATTGCCTGCCAACCGGCATAGAAGGTCTGTGACCTCGGCAATGCCTATGCTACGCCGTGTATACGCGCGGCTGGTCGCGTGTACCGTTTCAGAGGTGATGTCACGATCGGAAAGGTCCTTGAAAAGTCGAGAGCAGCTTTTGGCGTACCTTCCCCCCCTCGCCCCCTCGTTCAAAATTCCCTGAAAGATCTCAAACGCACTGGTACAGGTATTTCCCTAATTGACTCATTCCGTGTAAAGACGAACGGGATAGAGTGGGGAGATTTGCGTCAGTCAAATCGACTGCCGTCCGCGATATTTACAATGGTGACAATTTTTCCACGGTGACGGAAAAGTTTCTCCTTCTTGTAATGGGATATTAATGTTGTTTCGAGAACTCGTCTGTTGGTCATTTGCAGTTAACGGTATCGACTTTGAATGCTCGCATCACGGTGACGTTTCGCAGCTTGTTCAAAATTGCTTTTCAAATTCATTTCTCATACAATAATGGATGGCAGTAAGCGTTCTCATCGTTTTTCCTCGTGGACAATATTTTACGTGATTAATTCTTGTGATATGTAAAAGATACTTTTCATTTTTAATTTCAGCTGTGCACAAAAAATGTATTTCTTTGTTCGACTAGTGAAGGGAAAGGGATCTCGAAGAGATAAACATGGTTATTTTATCAGCTAAAGTTCGCCGGGTCGCAGTTGACCTACGCGCAGCGTGAAACGAGCGCGTTCCTCGCTCTTCAAAGTGTCGCCTCTCGCGGCGTCCTTCGCTTTTAACCTTTCGCGGTCCGAGTGTGCCTTCGGGCGCAGCCAATGTCAGACCTCGGATCGTGTCGAAATTTCCAGCTGACATCGCGCACGTCTCGTTCCCTTTAAAATAACCAACGAAACACTCCCGTGTTTCTTTCTTATTGTAAAAGTCAAGCACTTCGTTAACTTCTCAAGGTGTAATTACGCAAGATAAATCAAGGTGCTCGCGCTCAAATCCCTCTCCCTCTCTCTCTCTCTCTCCCTCTCTTTCGCTCCAGTCGCTGCCTAACCGTGTATAATCTTGCTGACGAACAATAAGTCCGTTAATTGTAGATTCCAAATGCTGTTTACTTTTTTCGATTTCTAGGAATGCGTGCTATCGACGTTGTTCGTTTAATGGGGGCTTATAGTGTAATTATTAGTACCTTGGAAGATTTATAGCTGAAGTAGCAAGTTTCGATAAGTTTGCCAGACAATGAAACCGGTATGATAGAACAGGAATACGTAAACGTAGCAGGGATCGATAGATTGAACGAACGTCCCTTTAGAGTGCCTTCTATCATTATCGTCTTTATTATTTATCGGACCAGTTGGTGTTCCTGTATTCTGCTGGGTTTAAATAAAAGAGTGTAAGGTGTATGAAACGGAATATCTAATTGTCACTTGTTTTTTTTTTAATCTGGTTTCTTGACCCATATTTAACTCAACAAATCTTGTAAACGGTTAATAATTTCTTTCGGAACAAAATTTGTTAAATTAATCCATTGCAGCGTTGATAACAGTATACACACAAGAATCGATAGTTAAGAATACAAAATTGTACTATTACAAATCAAATTAAATACATTAGTTGACAGAAAAATTAAATACAAAGCCTAATAGCTTTTTAAGATGTAGCTCGTATTACAGTTCATACTGCTGTCCCCCTTTTCTTCTTAATACGCTCACATTCAACCCTCTTTTCTTAATACGTTTAGCATTATATGGGTCACCGACGACCCATAATGGTAACCAAAGATAGAACTTTCATTGACCAGACAACATTGACCATGGACACTTTTCACTCTCCTCATAAATACAATAGAGATGAAAGAACAGCAAAGAATAAAAAAAAGAACGTCAACGCTATTGGAATGTCTCTATTATTACACTGTTCTGTACGCAACTTTCTTGTTTCATTTCAGATATATTATTATAACTTTCTAAGATAAAAACGATGAAATAAGAAGATCAGCGTATAAGATTCACGGTCCTGTAGCGATCAGTTCCGAGTCGCGTGTTTCCGTTTGCTGTCCTGGAAGAGGAGCGAGGCAGCGAGCGTTTCAGGGCGTTCTTCGTGGTGTGGCGCGCGAAAGGGTTGCGGACGGACGATCGCGTCGGGGCCGCATGGCTCTATCGTTCCTGGATCAATAGCACGTGATCGCGCGCCGGTACATAATCCGATATAAACAAAGAAACGTGGCGCACGGCGTACGCGCCGGCTGCCGCGCATCGATTTTCCCTTCTACACGGAGCTGCGCGCGATACCTGCGATTCACGCTCCACCGCGTACATCGACCGGCCGTGCCACGCTGTCGAAGGACGTCTGAAATCCTCGACCAGGCATTTCGACACTTCCAAACAGAGAAAGACTCGAGTTCCCCCCTCGAACTTTTCTGTTCCTCGACGTACAGACACTTTCGTGTTTTCTATCCCAAAAGCAAATACATGAGATCCCAAAGGCAAATACATTCATCGTGCAGCGATGAAACTCTTTAAAAGTACGGTAATTCACACCTCGAACACTTTCTCCGCAACGTCTCTAGAATAACACGCCCGCTACAGAACTCTGGTAGCTGTTAAATTTCACACTTTCGCTACGAACATTATCGTTATAACTACTATCCTAACGTTGTCAGTTTCCGGGACGCAGCATTCTTTTCAAGGTCACCTCCTGTATGTTCAACGACTCGAATCGTTAGATGAGAAAGAACGAGGGGGGCGGTGGGTCCTTCGAACGGCTTGAATCGATAAACCGGATAATAAATAAAATCAGATTCCACTAGAATCGATGACTGAAGTTATCACCAAGCAATTGCCTTTAATTAAATCTGCTTATTAATGCATACAACCGACGCAACTAATTAGCTATTCAGGTTCAATTTGGGGAAAGAATCAGACAAAGCTCGTTTTGATTTCAGGCGAACGCAGCGGTGGTGTTTAAATGTACTTGGCCAGGTTGCTTGGAGATCAAAGCGACCGTGGCGCTTATCGAGGAGCACGTGCGCCAATCACACTTGGGGTAAGTCTAAACGGACCGTAAGACGCAACAAGTCTCGTGAAAACGCGACGAGCTTTCACCGCGCTCAGCTATATTTTATCGTGGCTGTTGCACGAAACCGTGTACGCGGGGCGATTAACCCTCGGTCTGGCAGATATCGAGCCATTTTGATCCGCTTGATACCGTGTACAATCGGCTATAAGGATTTATTTTATATTTACTATTCCAATTATTATTCATTCCTCATTCGTTGTATTTTTAGATAAATCAAACTCGTCCTTTCAGAAAAAGAAATAACAGAAAGAAAATGCTTCGTAACAAACGTTTCAATTAGAACTTAGCCCAATATCCAGCGAACGTATAATTCCTGGCGGCCTTCGCCGTTAACCTTGAACCGTTCGATAAGATAAGTTCCCTTTAAGCGCGTCGAACACCGCGAGCAACGAATCGGGAGACGTCGCGCACGTTTCGCACGCGTTTAACGTGGGTGACGCGCGTTTTCCAGGCCGAAGAAGTCGAACTACGATAACGAGGAGGACAACGACATCTCTGACCACGAGGAGGAGTTTTACTACCAGGAGGTGGCCGTCGACCACATGAGCTCACCTCCGACGATGTCCCACAGAGACATGGCCAGGCCTCCGCACGAGGACCCCGAGTACCAGAAGCAACTGCGCCTGGAGGCCACATCCGCCACTAACAACACGGAGAACGTGATGGTGGGCATCAGAGAACGGAACACAGCATTCACCATTTCGCAATCACCGGTACGTACGTTGGTTGGAATTGCAGATTACGATACGTGTACGTGTATTCGAAAGACACGTGCACGTACGTACGTGTACACGTGCGTTTGAATACACGTGAATATAGGAATCTCCAGTTGCAATGCTGAAAAGTATGCAACAGTTGTCATTCTAAACTAGAGGCATCGTTTAAAAAACGAGAAAAGAAGAACACGTTGTACAATCTAGTCTTTGTTTCTCCGAAACAGGGGACACCGATCAAGCACATAAAGCTGTCTCCACGGCCGTTCCAGGCGTACCAGCAGAACATGGGTCTATTGACGGTGTCCACGGGGAAGATGCCGTCGTCGCCGCGGCGGATCCGTGGCGAAACGAAGAAGTGCCGCAAGGTCTACGGGATGGAGCACCGGGACCTGTGGTGCACACAGTGCAAATGGAAGAAGGCCTGCAGCCGTTTCGGCGACTAGGCCAAACGGCCGCCCCGTTCGTACGTCCGCGGGCGGAGAGCATCGCCTAGCCGACCCCAGAGTTTGCCAATGCTACGTTAAAACTTCTCGCCAACTGCCAGCAAAACAATTGCCAATTTCACACACAAGTCAACTCACGTCAAGTTAAATCGAGTCGGTCGAGTCAGTCGTGCGACATACGATGTTGCATCCAACTGTACACGTGTGGTCGTCGTCGTCGTCGTCATTGTCGTTGTCGTTGTCGTCGCCGCCGACATCAACGTTCTGACGCATCCACCGTTGTTGTCACCACGGCGATGGCGATTGCCAGCTCGATGCACGCACGTACGTTCGCGTTGTATCACGGGACGAAGACGCGAAGAGGGTAACACATTATAGCGTCCCCCCCTGCCATCTTCCGAAACGGTTCGACAGGAGCCACCAGAAAGGGGCCACGAACGCGGAGACATTATGGACGCTGACGGCCGCGATACGATATTTGGTGTACATTGGTGTTCAGGACCACCGATTGATGTCGAGCAGCAAAACACCTCTTCTTACTCTAGTTTCATCTTCTTATTCTTCTTGTACCCCATCAGTCGTATCACCTCGATACGTAACTCCGGCTTTCTTCTATTCTGGTGGGAAAGCTCGGGTACCGAGGGACGCAGGGTCTAAGATAAAAAGACGTCAATCTCATGACGGATGGCGGACAGTTAGAAGGATCGATATCGGACGTGTGTTTCGTGGTGCAACACAGTTAAAGGATACCGAATATACGACAGCAAGATCGCCTTGGGCCTCGTCTAACCGTACGCGTGTACAGGTTGTGTCGTGTCTAGCCGCATGGTAGAGCGGAGAAGAATAGATTCGAGTACGTACATGGAACAAAACGGAAGGAACGGAAGATCGTTGAACGATCGCCGAACGACTTCTCATCGTTCTCGTCTGGCACTTGGCAAACTCCGTCAGGGTCTCTTTTTTTAGCCGTAATAAGGGGTTTTGATTAGTAGATAGCGAATAATTGGCGCGCGGAACGAGGCGTCCTTAGAGACTGTCGCGCCCTCTACGTCTCTCTTTCATTCTTTCTCTTTGCTATCTCTCTCTCTCTGTCTAACTTTGCCCTTAACCTGTCCCCTACGAAGTGGAAGAGGGCGCGGGATAAGACCTCGTTTCCGGTTCGCCAACAACACGAGAAGAATTTAAGAAAAAAAACAAAAGAAAAGAAAAGAAAGGACGTGTCTTTCTTTTTTTTGGGGGTTCGATAGGGTGGAAAATAAGAGGCGCGCGACTCGATAAGTCGTAACAGCGAGTGAGCGTGCCTTTTGGAGACACATGCTGGTTTCCGAACCGACTCTTAGGTCATTGCAATAGGTCTTCCTTCATCCGACGAGAGCATCGAGGCTCGATTTCCTTGCTGCTGGGCCCCTCTCGCCTTGCCTTTTCGAGGGACTTCGATGGTCGATTATGCGATCCCTGCGGAAAATGAGAGAACCCGTCTCACGTGTAGCAATGGGCACTGAATTACTTCGAATCGATTCCAATCTGTACTAAGAATCTTAAGTCCCAAGACTTGAGACTGAATCGTTTCGAAGTTGAGATTTCCCAAATTGCGCCCAACGCTACATACTCTCGTGTGCGTGTCCCACGTCATTCTGCCCCATACTGACTCCACGCATACGGTCGTTTACAGATATTCTCTAATTACTATACAATAATGTTACGAATTTCATAAACATTATCTTGTAATATTTGGGTGTAGTTATTATTGAATACGGTATCTCCTATTCTTATTTATATAATGTGGGATAAGTGAATATTTAAAATCAACATATTTTTTTACCATTTGAACAGTAGATATATCGAGGAATACATATATCTAAATACTTTCGTTGACTATATCACGAGCCATCGCCATTCAAATTTTAATCAATCGACAGATCGTTAATCTGAGAGTTTTAAATTGTCGACAAACGAGTACTCAGAAGCTTTTCATTGTTCGGTTCGACTTATAATATTTTTTGTATATATTTCGTATTTATTTTCCCTGTTCATAATTATTTATACACGATGTACCGTATTTGTAGAGTCGATCTAATATAATTCGTCTGTCCCCTGTAATATAGCGTGGGAGACGCATGCGACACGCGTTCCGGACGAACGGAAGACCGTGAAACGAATCTATTACATTCGGTTTGACCGATTGTTCTTCCTAGAAGGACGCAGGCGGGCAAGTCGTGAACGAAAACGAAAAAAAAAAGAAAAAAAGAACAAAAAAAATTCGTCGCGAACCTAAAGACAATTGTGATATTTTATCTCGAAATTTTATCGGATCAATTAGACGAATCGCCGCGGGTTAATTGATTAGACGCGAATTTTATGGGGGATGACGATGGGCCGAATGAAAGGCGACGAATGAACGACGCGTGGACAAAGAGACAAAAGCAAAGAGAAGAAGGAGAAATGCGCGGAAGCAAAATTTTATACACCAATTATTATATATATACTGCCAGATTAAAAATTAATTGAGTGAAACGAAAAAAAAAAAAATAACAAAAGTCTATATATAAGTATATATAAGACGCAAAGGAAAACGATCGATATCGTTCCGACGTTTTTCCTTCGCGCGCGAAAGGAATACACACACATATATACCACGAAGCCAGCCACCCTCGTGTGCGTCAGGGTCTGGCTGCTTGCTAGCCTCCTCTCGACGACCTAAGACCGTGTTCGCCGACTAAACTGGAAATTAAATACGGATGGAGTTGCGTGCAGAAAATTTCCGTTAGAGATAGACAGGCTTCGCAGTTGAATCGATCGATCGATTGTACCCTATAGCAATATCCACTCTTCGGGATCTTGCTTTCTGGATAAATATATATATATATATGTATAATATAAACGATGCGTATATAGGTGTATGTAGAGAAAGAATAACAGAGAAACGAAACATAAACTCGTCGGGCAGATTTCTAACGTCGAGTGACGAAACAAGTGTCTGTCTATTACGGGGCGATTCTACTTTCCACGGACACCGTTGAACGAGCCCCCTTCTCGCTTTCGATCGTCCGCACGACACGTGTACGAGTTAGACTTTTCGATGGATAAAAACGGTTAAAACGAATCAAAAATAATAGAAGGGAACTGTACGTACACGCGTATCATCGCTGCTATGGTATCACGGTCTTCTTCGCGGCATCCACGTGCATAGAACCAAAGACATCGACGTATCTTCAATCGTGTTTATCGAATTTCAATCGATCTATGGCAGTCCAAAGTTCCCTTCGCAAAGAACAGATCGCTCGAACAATTCACCATCGTCATCGCAAGGACTGTCTACGAAGCTTGCAGAATATTTTTTTCTTTTTTTTTGTTTAACGAAAGAAAAGAAATATTTTGTTCACGTACTTAGCAGAAAGTCCGTTTCCCTTTGTTTCCTCGGTTTAGCTAGGCACCGGTATATACCAAATAGGATAAAAATTAAGGAAGATAGTATTATTCGATGTCACTGTGCTCGATCGAACGCAAGAACTTGGCTAAGTCCGCTGATTACAATGATAAAGTGATGATTAACCCTTTCAGAGCAGCGGTGTTTCTTGTACAGAAATTTGAATTCAGGAATTATTTTTCATAACGATCGGAATGATACAAGTTATTTATACAAACGCCTGTCGAAGTAAGTTGATACAGACGTTGGGCACAATAACGATTTTATCAACAGCTTGGAAAGGGTTAAAACTGGGTGTTTATAGGGAAATTGAATGAAGAACGTAAAAGATCGACACAGATATTTTTTTCTTCGTTGAATGTGAAAAAAAGCAACGTGATAAGGGGAAAGGAGATAGAAAAATGGAGGTCGTGAATCGGAAGCATTCGTTCACGCGCCCTGTGCGCGCGAGCGCGCGTAGGATAGAAAGTAATTGCCGTCCAAATAGGTTCCTTCTTTTAGGTCAAAATTATCAGATCAGAAATGGTTTCTTGCCTGTACAGTTACAACCGGAAATCTTCCGAAGAACCATAGCGTAGAACGCCGAATAATGCTACCAGTGAAAGGAACATGGCGGCTAAAGAATGCCTGCGCATCGTTACATACACAGCGTTTTATTTATCTATGTATTTCTGCGAGGTGGTCCTAGAAAAATGGAATGCTTGATTTAAAAAGTATTCAAAGTTGCGTACTAACAAATTTTGCAAATTTTTCGTTTCTTTTTCTTAGTATGTTTCGTAACATTTTTTCTTTAATCTAAGTGTAACATTTTTTCGTGTACCACCCTCTGCGTGATATTGGAATTCTTATTCGAATTTAAATCAGTGATACATAGCGATGTTTTTAGCGCGTTACAAGAGTAATTATTATCCGTAATATGTATCCAAGATACGAGTGACATTTTTAGACAAATTTTTTGTAGATCGATATTCTAGGTAAAACTGGCTAAGTAGCATTATTCGACACGTATCAACGTCTTAGTTTTTCTCGTATCCGTAGTCAGATAAAAAAAAACAACAGAAACATTGTCCGAAATAATAAGTACTATTTAAAAGAAGAAAAAAAAATGATTTGACCGTTATGCCTTTGAATAGAGAAACGAGATGGAATAAATTGACACAGAGAATCCTTTCACGCGAGTAGTGTCGAAAGTGAAGAGAATTTTGGCGGGAATTGAAATACAGGCACTACGTGGATGATCACAGTACAAGGTTAACGATTGTGCCATCTGAAATGCCAAATATTCTCTGGTATTTTATCTTAAAAATAAAAATTTGAAGGAAAAAGAAAGACAAAAAAAGAAAAAAGAAAAAATAACAAAGAATAACGACGGAAAGATTTTAGATAAAAAAAAAGAAGAGACAGACATTTAACGCGGAAGAACGGAAAGAGAACGAGAACTTAAATGATTCGTAACGGAAGCTTTACAGACTTAAAGATACCTCAGGTTTATTTCATACAGAAACGATGGCTGGTCATTTCAGTCGAGGCAAAACGCGTTTCGAATTAAACTGCGGCAGCCGCATCCGATCCATGATCGCCTGAACACTTACGGTCGTCGGTTTTCACGGTTGTGTCTGTCTCGCTCCGATCGAAATGACCAACTCGACATAGGCACTGAAAACTATATTTCATACGTATCTTCGTGCGAAGTGAACGTCAATATTACTTAGTCGAATTCGTTGCATCGAATCGAGAACTCGCTCGTTGTTAATTGTAAAGTATATGTAATCGCATTTAATAGATCGCCTGAAAACGTTCAAATGCCGAGGACAAATCTAGGCCCGATAATTTTCTGCCGACTATCCTCCAACAACGACAATATAGATAATTACCGAAAGTCGTTCTCGCGTCTGCAATGTTGCCGGAAACTGGTGGTGCGCGCGTTAGATCCGCTTCATCGATCGAGTCCGCGAAAGATGGCCTCGCGGTTTAGTTGGTATCTGATGCGAGATATGGCGACCGCTGAAATTGGGCACGTAAAATCCTGTCCGCAGTTGGCAACAGTGTACGGCCGGGATAGCTGAGCATAGTCCGCGCGTGTATTAACCGAAACATTATTCGATCGATTCGACAGGCGAGCCAATTAGGGGCGATCAAAATCCTATATCGAACGACAGAGCGTAGACAGCGATCGTCCCGGATGATCGATCCGTGGGCTCCGTGTCCTAGCGCGATCGCCGAGATTCGGTAGGCAAATACGACACGTCGCGGAGAAATTAAATGGCCGGGATTATCATACCAAAACGATCTCATATCGATTTAATGAAATGCAATTTTTGATCGTGCGGTCGACCGGGGGGCACCGTTCGCGTACACAGAGAGGCGTAAGCACGCAGAGACACATTTAAAAAGCAATCCACGTTACACACGCGGACACGATGAATACACGCACGCCGGGTCAAGCGGCGACATCTTCGTAAGGGCGACGAGATTCATTGCATGTACCTGTTTATAAGATCGTCACCAGTCGATGCGACACGACACGGACAGAACGCGAGGCGTATTTTCAAACTGATGTCGATTCGATTCAAGCGAAATCCTTTTGCCGCCTTTGGATCGCCTTTTAGGCCGTGTTTGCACTTGGTCGATCGCACAAAGCAAAGACATATTAATAGTATATATATATATATATATACATATATATTATATTATATATTATTATATTATATTATTACCATTATTAATTATTAATTTCTATTGATTACTATTATTACCATCGTCATCGTCATTATCATCATTTTTAGATGGAGAAGCTATTAACCAACGTCGCACTAACAGTAACGTTTAAACGATTGTTTAAGAATGGAAATGAAATAATGACAAACGAGAGAAAAGGATGCGCGAGATCCTTGTCAATGCATTGTAGGACTTTAGTATTATGCAATATTCCGTGCATCGGTATGCGTATCGAGCTATCGAACACGTACCGAGCTGACCAGAAGATCCAAAAAGAGGGCTGGCACGGTGTGCAATCAGCGACTCTTGTTAAATCTTTATATATCCGTATATCGCTGCAGACGCTTCTATTTATCGCGAATGAAAAAAAAAAAAAATACACAAGCGCGTCATAGATCGATAGTAAATTCTGCTGTGGTTATGTCGCATTATACTCAACGCTCGAATCATTCGAACGTGTACAGGTACATCGACAGAGATACGAATCATGGACGGGACGACAACGTTGTAATGACAATTGATTGTAAATTTTAGCGTCTGACTCCTTATGGTAATAAACCTGTCTGATAAAAGCTGTATCATCATTGCTTCTTTGTTCGTGCAACATTCTAAGTTTTTGAGAGCTTTCATTCGTTTATAGAAAAACATTTGCGTTCCACCACGTATGTAATCTGAAGGCGAGAACAAAGTTATCGCGTTCATTAAAATAAATCGCGTTGCGTGTAAATTTATGCATTGGTTCCATAAATAAAGAATACATGCGTACACATACATACATACATGATATCAACGGTTAATTACGTTATAATGATTATCGTTAAAAATGATTAACTTCTGCTTTAATCTTTTCTTCTTTTTTTTATTTTATTTTTAAAAATGTCCTCTCTCTTTTAAAATAAATAATTTAATCAATCTAGTACTGAATTAAGAGAATATTATAGAAGACGTATTGTCTTCTGGATTGTATTATTTATTAGATGCTTTCGTTTTCTATATCGGCAATAATTGGGATGGTGTAATTAAAGGTATAAATATGTATTATTACATTTAATTGTAATTATATTGTGATAATAATGTAGATAATTTAGTGGTAAGAGTATCGTTGAACTTTACTTCGACTGACGAAGGTCTTTCATCTGTATACCGCATAATATTTATTTCGTTGCTCAAAAACATATACGTGTATATAATTATAATTTATCGAAGCGATAAAAGAACGTGTTCCCATGTAGAACGGATTTTTGTCGTCGTGCGCGCAACCGCTTTAATACTCGTGCCATAATGAGACATAATCGCAGCTTTGAACATTCGCCCGCCCAACTGAACATTTTTAAGCCACCATTAGCGAAATTCGCAAAAATAACGTCGAACCCTGATTGATCGATTTTCTAAAACGACTTTGTCCGACGACCATTCTATATCCTAAGCACAATCGATATCTATGATGTTAGATTACTATATATTAACGTATATACTAGAACGAATAAAATGTTAAGTCCTATATAGTGCTGCACGAAACATTCATTTACTTCTACCAGTTTTTCATTTCGACTACCGATCGAACTTGTAATATACAATATACATACGTGTATATATTTTATTCGAATGGAATTTGAAGTTATTTTACCGTACGTTAGGCGTTGCACGCAAACAAACGATAGAGCGGAAAGAAAATGAAGTGCAACGGGAAGTGTTTAACGATGGATTTTCTACGAGCACAAACTATACGGATTCGAACAGGTCAATATTATTAGAGATTACAGTGCCCCTAATCGATCAATGACAGTCCATTGGAGGTTCCATCGGTTTGTGCTTGCTGAAAACGGTGCTCTTAATTACTTGCCGCTAGTGTTTTAATATTCCGTCGAACATGCCGCGACATCAACGTTTAACACACAAATACACACGACTGTACACACGCTGGTAAACAAACTCGTTGAACACCATCTTCCTATTAACAGTAAAAAGTTTTTAATGCGTAGCGCATTATCGATAAAGTAGCTGCAGTAATCGTTAGCAATATCGCGCGTTATACGTATATCTAAAAGGATAAATTTTAGAAAATGCAACGAAATATCCGGATATTATTAATCGTATTGTAAGTACGAATCTGCAGTGTGATATGAATCTGAGGGATGATATATTAGAATGGAGAAACATAAGCACTGAGGTAGCTTCAATTATGCGTATCGAATGATCACAGTGGTGAAAAGAATACGATTATGTCGCTGATAGCACCGGTAATGTATACAAGGGTGATCCGTCAGAAATCGCACACCAAAATTATTTCCTTTTCTATGCAAAATACGAGAGAAATTCCTTTAAGCAAATATTTCTTCTACAAACTAACTGAATTCTTTATTCTTCGTAATATTTTCTATTCCATAAGTGATGATATCATTTATTTACATGTATATATATTTATAATTTTGTCTCTGCATCTCTTCATACCATTAATAGTAAAGAAAGTACCTTCACGTCGTTTTTGATGCGCTACGCTATGTACGTGCGTACCATTACAAAAAATGGATGTAATGATGTTCCGAACGATTTTATTTGAGAATGTTTTGTCCACGTCCATCGTGCACGGATGACCAAAAAGGCTTGATTCGTTCCAACGAGCGAGTATTCGAACGCAAGTTGCCAGTGCGTCGCTAATTAGATAATGGATAGCGGCGAATTTCATTTGTTTCATTAAGTAATAAATAAGTTCGTTTAAAGTAGATAATAAAAGATCGACGAGCGCCACGCATACGAAGACTCCTTTACGCAAAGACTGTTTTATCTTCGCGTTGTGTCCACGGGATTGTTTTTGTCCGAATGGCACACACGCGGAATTACGTAATAATAAAGCATATCAAGATCGGATCATCGGTTATCGAAGAATTGGGCGTAACCCACGAAACGATCGAGGCGAAGCGTTGTCGCAATGCATTATACTCGTTCGACACGACTGCGACACGTTCCCATGCTGGATTTTACAACATTCATTCGCGACGGTACCGAAAAACATCGATCCGATACTGAATGCTCGCAACTCGATTCGATCCGACGCATTCATTACGACCAGCTGACCGGATCATAGTTAACAACGTAGAAAGTACGTTTTCAAAATGTCTTCTGCGCTCACATACTCCTTTTGAGGGTCACTGCTGGCTGATATTACCGGCACCGATGGTTTTTGTCGCAAAATGTTCGACACAACTGTACATATACGGTACATATATACATATATGTATGTACATAGAATAACACGCTCGTCGTACGACGTTTTTTTTAATACCGCTACCGATAATACTATTGTACAAATATTTAGCGCGAGGCCATTTTTAAGAAATTTTCTCTACACACGGTCGTCCAATTGGAAAGGAAAAGATTATGTACAGTAACACGCGAACTGTTTGAACGGCAAAATATCGATGCAAACATCAAATATTACGATAAATTACGATAACGGATTATCAACGCTATTAGTAGACCAATCGAAAACGAACACGAAGGGTCGAAACCCGTATTTGCAATACACTAGTAGCAATAGATGTCCTGTGTGGTTTTTATATGCGTTCTCCTTTCAATGTCGACGAAATCTAGCACAAACAACGGCGGGGGGAGAAAAACCAGGCAACGTGCAAAACATTAAAGGTGTCGTTAAATCGCATAGTGCGACGTTAGCTGGCTCGTGCACGCTGGAACCATTCTCGGTCGTGCATCGTCCGACGAATTGGTTTTGTCATCCGGGCTAAAGTACAGATCGCACCCAGTGTCTCCATCGGTGATACGTTCTATCGACGAATTGTAAGACACGCGGAAGCACGAGAACGCGATCGTTTTGATAATGCAATTTGTTTTTGCGGCAACACGGGCCTAACCCCCTAAATCACGAAGCCAATTGAGACCGTCTTTTTCGATTAATTTTCCAATTACCACGGAACGTATGGTCATCGTGGCAGTCGTCGAAAGCGAGTTACATTTTCATTTCATTTGCCGACTCGATCGTTAATGTCATCGTTACCTGGGATCCAATAACTCGATTTATCCGTGACTCTGCGTATAATGGTCAGCGTTGGTCGTTGTTTACCGGACTTGCATATGTATATTCATTAAGAACATACGACGCACACACATACACACACACACACAGACATGTACAATTATGCAATAACGATAAAATTCCACTACACGGATATCGTAAACTGTCAACACTGACTAAACGTATTTCGATGTACAGTGTGTAATACTTTTTATTACCGATATTCGTTCCGCAATAGCTCTACATCTTGCGATTTTGGGTTCAATTGAACGATCGACAGAGAAATCACCGTCGCGTCTATCTTTCTCATTCGCTCGCTCCTCCTTTCCGCGATCTTCGGTTCTCAGTGAAATTTCGAACGTAATTTTGTGACAGGGTATAATCGTACTTCTAATTAAAAGTTAACGACACGCGTTATACTGTGAATACGCAGCGACCGCGAGTTTCGATTTTTCTCTCGGCTCGTGTATTTGATACGCTGGTTCGCGTTTCTTAACATTTCTTGTTTCTTTTATGCTCCGCGACAAAATAAATGAATTACATATTCAAGTATTCCGATACTAAAGAAAATCATGCATAATCGATTACGTAGACTGCTGATGCTTTTATGCATAGATAGATCGGTAAACGACTGGAACACTCTAGTTGTCTTTGGAAACTGAAACATTCGCGTAGATACGTTAAAAGCGCGCCTCGTTGTAAACGCGAAAGCTGGATTTAAAATTGTATTTATATTGCATCAAACATAATACAGTGGCGACAGTGAAAAATATATATTTGCAACGTAGATGATAAGTATGGATAACAGAAAACGTGAGTAAGACGCTACAGGATCTAACAGATGAATTTATCGTGTAATATAAGGAGAACGTAAATATTTAACGACAAATAAGAAATCTCAAGCTATCCATACGCTAGCCGAATATTAATATAAGCCTTTTGAGATCATTGTTATTATATATAAAAAAGAAATCAATATGAATGGTAGAAAGTAGTTGATCAATCGGCGACGACGACGATGGCGATGATGAAGAACGAGATAATAATATATTGCAGTCATACACGATTAACATTATTAAACATTATATTTTATTAATTATTACGTATATATTATATATATAATAATAATAGCACGATCGATTATTATATATATACATATATATAATAATTCAAAAATATAGACATACCTATGTAAGTATTGTGTTACATAGAATATATGTTATTATGAATTCTTCTGCGTTATTGTTTTTTCACCATTTACACCTTATGCTCGTCGAACAAATCGACATAAGTAATAATCTCTAAGGTGATATACGAACACATTCGTGGTCATTAAGTTATCTTAGCATTACTGAGAATGTTGTAACATGGACAAAATGGCATAATTAATAAGGTATGCAAAGTCGAAAAACGGCATGCTTTACGTAAATATATTTTTACGTGACCGATTAAAATAACTCTAAAATATTAACAAATCACATTTAAAGAAACATGTTCCTTCATAATAAATGTGCTCGTAAGAAATCAATGATTAAATATGTTTCATGATAATTATAACGTATATTGTATACTTCTATATGATAATTGTATTTTAAAAGTATAAAAGAAGAGTTAGAAAGGTATCTTTTAAAATAAAGGCTACATTCTTGATTTGAAGACAAGTAGTTTCTCCTGTTATTTGTTACTCACGTGTAATGCTCTTATTTTACATTATATAATACCTTGAATGAATCCGTTGCGTTCAATTAATACAAATGCTGTTTAATATTATTCCTTACTTCTCGAATGTGCAAGTGGTCTCACGTTACATACAATACATATGTATGTACATATCTTATTTAAATATATGCCTATAAATAGCGTATTTTAATTAGACGTACTACTTGAAAAACACATGGCTTCAATGAAGTACAGAAAAAGAAAATACTCTACGCGAATACGTATAAAAAGTTGCAGGTTATTAAATTTATTTCGCATTAATTTTCCCGAACGAAACAAATATAAAACTATATGAATAAAAGCAACAGCATGGGTAAAAATAATTTCGATATTATCCACCACAACTTCCGGGCAAATGCTTCGAAATATTCCCCATACTTTTTCCCTACCGAAAGGTAAACTCTGTTTTCGTGCGAATTGCCTAATAAAAAAAAAAAAAAATATACAGACCGACCGTTGTTATTTTAACTTCGGACATTTGTGAAGGTCGTACATATTAAGTACGTAATATATTCATAAATCGTGCGATGTTGTGACGTTGACGTGAGGCGATATCAGTTGCAGCATACTCGTTGGGCGCGTGCATGCATGCACACTTGACGAATTGCCGTGGTTAATTTTATAGATGAAATACAGAAATGCATCGGCACACTGGTGATGTCAGTGCAGTGGGTGAAACTATATTGCGCTATACACTGGTGTCCGTTTGAGGTTATGTTGCAGTGCAAGAAGGGTCAAGTATTTTTCTAATCAGAACGAATTCCCGTCGATGTAAATAAATGTAAATAACGATCATCACCGTCTGTGAGTCCCTCGAATCATGGTAGATGAAGAAGTCGTCCCAAATGTTTCCACGTACGAGTACCGTATAGTGAACGCGGAGAATGCTCAAAACACCGCTCGAGAAAGAAGGATAAAAAGCATAATGCCGTCGGATTTGAGAATACTTACTAGAAACGACTGGATCACAGTCAGTGTGTTGTGTTTCGTCAATCTTATAAACTACATGGACCGCTTCACAGTCGCCGGTTTGTATCTTATTAAATGCAGTGCAATTGTAAACATGTTTATCATGATTCAATGTTGTGCATCTGATGTACAGTTATGAGCAATCTGCAGTATATCGAAATTGTTTATGTCAATTTTTATCAGCCGCAACGTAAAATTTTGAACACGATGCATGATTGTATAAAGCAATTTTCAAAATAATCATATAGTTTGTGTACAGATTATGCGATAAAAATAATGGTACGAACACCATTGAATTAGAAAAAGTTTACTCATCATCGTTAATGAAACACAGTTAAAGTGAGATTGTAAAATTTTTATGCAATTCTTGCAGGAGTGTTACCAGATATAAAAAAAGAATTTAAGACCACTAATGATAAATCCGGGTTACTTCAAACTGCATTTATTTTAAGTTATATGATATTTGCACCATTGTTTGGCTATCTAGGAGATCGTTACAATAGAAAAATTATAATGAGCGGTGGTGTATTTTTATGGTGTTTAACAACATTTGTTGGTTCATACATGAAGGTAACAAATGGAATTTTTTGTTAGCAATCGAATGATAATTAATTGTAGAAAAAGGTCCTTTTACAATGAAATGAAATTTTTTCAGTCATTTGGTTGGTTTCTGACATTCAGGGCTCTTGTTGGAATAGGAGAAGCTAGTTATTCCACGATTGCTCCAACAATAATCAGTGATTTATTTGTTAAAGACGTACGTTCTAAAATGCTTGCATTATTTTATTTTGCAATACCAGTCGGAAGGTAAATCCCAATTTTATCAGAGTTACAGTGTATTAAGTTTTTAGCTCTGATTTGATAAATCATGACAATTTCAACATATTCAATTTTCAGTGGCTTGGGATATATAATAGGTGGTGAAACAGCAAGAGCAACTGGCTCGTGGCAATGGGGTTTACGCATTACTCCGATGCTAGGTGTAATAGCAATTATTTTATTACTTACGGTAGTAAGAGATCCCATTAGAGGGGAGAGAGAGGGTGGAGTTCATTTGACAAATACAGCATGGTCAAGTGATATTAAAGCATTGCTAAAAAAGTAAATAGTAAAAGCATAAAGAAGTAGAAAAATATGTTATTGTGATAGTTATTTATACTGGACATTTCATTTGTTCCAGTCGAAGTTTTATGCTTTCTACCGCTGGATTCACATGCGTAGCATTTGTTACGGGTGCGTTAGCTTGGTGGGCTCCAACATTTTTACAACTAGGATTTGCATTACATCCTGACAAACATAATGTTGATCCAGACGAGTATGCGTCTTTACATTTATCTCGAAATTACATATTTACAGAAATTTCAACTTTTGTTACTTCTTTCTAATATTTTAGCGTAGCATACAAATTTGGATTAATAGGAATGGCAGCTGGCTTAATAGGAGTACCACTGGGTTCATTCTTAGCTCAGAGATTAAGAGTGCGATGGCAGCAGGCTGATCCTTTAATTTGTGCTGTAGGACTTTTAATTAGTGTACCTTTATTGTTCTTTGCAACCTTAACTGCCAATACAAATACTGTATTATGTTATACACTAATTTTCTTTGGACAATTATCATTAAACTTAAATTGGTCCATCGTAGCAGACATATTATTGGTATGTTCTTAGTGGCATTCCAACTCTATTTGATTATGAATTAAATTAATGTAAGTTTCTAATGTCATAGTACGTGGTGATACCAACAAGAAGATCTACAGCCGAGGCTTTCCAAATACTTATTGCACATGCTTTTGGCGATGCAGGAAGTCCCTTTCTTATTGGTTTAGTAAGTATAAGTTTGTATTTATTTGAAAGAGTTTTTTGTGTCACTGAACATCTTTAGAAATAATTATGTTACATACTTATATGTTTTAATTATTTTATAAACATATTAGTATATGTATTAATAATTTGTATGATTGCTAATTTTTGGTAAATCAATTAAATGATTTCAGTTATCAGAAGCCTTGAAAACGGTTATTCTTCCAGACTTGGGTATGGACATTGGGATAAAATCTCAACCTGACGATACGCTCCTCGAGTTTCGTAGTTTGCAATACGCGATGTTTCTTGCGATGTTCGTGGAGGTCATTGGAAGTTTGTTTTTCTTTCTTACAGCATTGTATATTCAAATGGACAAAACATTAGTTGATCTCGTGATCACAGGTAAGTGACACAGTATGAAAAAAAAAAAGAGAGAAGAAATTTTGTCTTGGCATCTCATTTGCATGTTCGTATGAAAGTTGCTACTAATCAGCTTAACGTTTGATACACATATATTTATGTTTGGTACAAGTTTTATCATTTTTTTTTGAAAAATGTTCTACTTCCTTGTATTGGGAACACTCTTTGCGAGTATAATGTGAATATTTTCGATCAACAAAATGGCATATTATCGCTTGTAGTTAATTAGTCGCAAGATACTAATTGTGCTAATGTAATTTTTATCCCGATTGGTAAGATTAAAGATCAATTTTTGTTATTTTTTTTATTATTTATATTCTATAGAGGAAAACGTTGCATAAAAAATAAATTTTGTTTTTAACAGCTGTCACTGATACTTGTGTTTGTCCTTCAGACTGTGAACAAATATAAAGAATAAAATAACAATTGAAATGTGATTAAAATGTGATTGTTTTTGCACAGTGCATGAATTGTTCTCAAGCTTGAAGTTAAATCACCAGATTTCGAAATGAAAAGTAAGAAAATGTTACAACTTAATTTTTTTAATACGTTAAGCGCCTGAAATTATTTAATAAACACGATATAATTATAAAACTTGTATGTTTTATCATGAAAGTTATTCACGTAATGATGACAATTTTTCCAGCAGTAAAAATATACAAGATTAATAAGTAAAAGAGAATAATACAAAGTTGTCCCTTTCCTTTACAGCTTTAATTATTTAAGTAATCAGAGAGGCGCTTAACTTGTTAAAGTGTTTAGATAATTTGACGAAATAATGGACTTTGGTGAAAACAAAGTTTCATATGAAATTTCAAGTATGGTGTAATTTATGTTTACATGAAATCATACTAGTTTTAAAGTAATTTTTCAAAAGGTGACAGCTTTGTTACATTATTGATAAAAAGAGCACATTTTCCTCTTTAGTTTATTTTTCTATTCGATTATTAATATCATGGCACTTAATGTGTTAAAAAATATCACTTGTAGAGTATCTGTATATAGTTAAATTTCTCAAAGAATTTTTTTTATTTATACAAATATTTTTGGAAACTATTAGATGGAAAGACCATAGGTAGGATAGAATGTGACAAATGAAGATTAAATCACATACACAAATAGTAAATCCTGTATTAGAGAAATTCAATTTTCTACGTGGTATGCCATTCAACCAGAGTTTGATATGGCTTAACGTGGCATCTGAATGAAGTTAACACGTTAAACGCGGAGCTAATATTGTTTATCTTTCCATTTAGGCAAGCAAAAATTGCCTTCAAACAAAGACACTGTCGATCTTCAGGAATCGAAGCTGCCAAAATGGAAAGTTTAGTATCAGTCCCTAGGGGCTAACATAGCGTTTAACGTGTTAATTTTATATAATATCCATACATCTTTCTTGCAGGCAAGTATATAGTTTCTAAGAATAATGGGCAAGCCGAATCAACGCGTTTATAAAACACAACACTGGGCCTTCCTTGATAGTGTGCTGTAAACCTGGTACATAATTTATTTTCCTGATTTCATATTTTTTTCATACGATAATCAGTTTAAAATATTTTTCAAATTACCATACAATATACAGAATAAAATTTGTGTTCATGAAGAATTGAATAATATAGTCATTTAAATTAAAGCAATTTTGTGAATTTTATATCAAGATTTAGTATGGAAAATAACTATTTTTGTATACCTTAGGTAATCATTTTTATCCCAATTTAGATCATTGATAAGAACAGAAAATATTTAAAATGACAGTAATTAAATTGATTATCGAATATTGTTTTATATTTTCCTTATTTATATTGATTTCTATACATTATATTGATCCCTTATATTTTTAATTTATTCTGTATATTCCGACTAGAACATTCATAACTACCCATTTTAACTTTGGTTCTATTATTGGTTTTTTTTTAAATTTCATTTTAATGGTGCAGAAGCATTATCAATTATTAGCATATGGGTGAATTTAATAAAGTCTGAGAGTTAACTGATGAAGCTTGCCTACTAACAAAATAATTGTTCTATGTATACATATATCCTTTTACTTTTGCATGACAAAACAGTTGCATGTAAGGTGCTATAGGCAGTAACACCCCATTTGTATACAATAGTGCAACACTAAATAAGGAACATCAATCTCTAGTACATTTATAATCTAACTATATGTCTAGTATTATTGAACTGTTATTTCCTTTGAATGTACCTTTCCTTTTATACATCTACATATCTATGTTATGTCATATGTTATAATAATTACAGATAAATGTATTAGAATAGAGATCAGGGGAATCATTGACCAATTGAACCAGATGTCAAATATATTTCAGGTTCAAAGCTACAAGTAGATATTTAAAAATAACAGCACAAACCTTACATTAGAAAGTGTTCGAAACATGTTTGACATTTAGTTGCATTTGTTGGTCACCTGTCAAATATGATTAAAAGAAAAGATACATAGAATTTTCAAAGATATGTGCGACGTATGTGTAATGTAATAATGTATTTTCATAAACTTGTTTTGTTCTAGTTGCGAATACCTCTGATTCTATGTACATATGTAACGATAACGATGAAAACGAAGTACCGGACGAAATGCATAAACCATGATGAGAAACGTCCTAGATACTTTCCGATAAGTTATACTCCAATAGCTAAAGAGCAGCTAACGCAGCAACGAATACTAATTCTAACTAAGAACGTTTTGATTGCTTCGGAGAGAGCGTTGATTGTGTCATAACGCGAATGACATGATAATACAATTAATGTTCTGAATGCAGAACGCTAATTAAATATATAACGCAAAAAAGTTTTAAGAATTTCGTCAATTGATTATCCTCAGAGAGGGAGTTCTGTTAATAATGTACAGAAGTATTAAACTTGATGGGGGATATATTTAAATAGAGCTGAAAAGTTATTTATCGCGCGTATGTATTATAGTAATCTTGCATATTATATTTTTATAGCGAGTTACTTCTATAATAGGAGATAATACCGTCATTCTCTTGTGTGTATGTAAAATAAATATTTGTCGAGAGCGTCGTATAAAAATTTTGAGCATATTCTTAGTAACCGTTTTCGTACTTAGAGAAATTGACAACTTTGCCTTTGTTAACGATTATAATTTTACGATCCGCGTGCCTTACGTACGTTTGTCAAGCGAAATAGTACGTAACTGATTTTAGTTCGAACGGTTATGAGATTATTAGGTAAAATCATATTCGAAACTTCTAGTATTTTGAATGGTATTTTAACGTAGTTCACCTACACGTTAGTTTGAAAATAAAGGAAAATGTGGAATTATATACTACAAAATAATAATGGTATTACTTTTGTATTTAAACGGATTTTATATATAAATAAAAAATCAGAGTGTTATGATTAAAAAGAGAACGAAATAAAGTTACAATTCTTTTTTGTATTAACGATTATTACCCAGACAACACGGCGATTAGCACGCTAGTGACAACGGGTGGAACAGGTCACTTTAGTCTACTTTTTATTGTCATTAAAAATGATAGGTGAAATATTTTATCTTTTTCATTGGAAAGTAAATGAGGGAAAGTATACTTTAAAACGAGATCTTATGTATTGTAATACTAAAGGAAAAATCGCGATTAACATTTGCATGCAACTCTAATGCAAACCGTGATTAATCATTCGCAACGCTAAAAAGAGAATCCGCGATTTGTCCAAAATAATGTGGGCAGGCATTCTACCGGATAAAGTAACGAGCATAGTGACGATATAGTATAAAGGAATGGCTTTGCATCCAGAATCCAGTATTTCCGAATGCAAGAGTCATTCGTTGCAGCCCTCTTCTCTGGGCCTCTTCGGCTCACAGCCTCTTCTTTCTTCGGGCGCAATGCCCAGAATCTTCTAAACTTAAATCTATGCTCGAGATTCCCTAAGCACAACCCAAAAAGTGATGCAACAAAAATCAAAGACGTTAAGCGAGACAGCTAACGGCACGCAAGACGAACAACGACTTAAGAAATCGTTGTTCGTGCAAAACGTGCCAAATCTCGAGCAGTAATAATTCGCGACTGCGAAGGATTCGAAAAATCGATAGGGTAGAACCAGTGGCGAACGGCATTCTCCATTCACGCTAGCTTTACCGTCGATAATTCAAATCAGATTTCCTGAAACAGGTTGAACCACGCGAGAAAAGACGCGCCTGCCCGATCGGTGACTGTGGTCAACCTGCCCGGCCCTACCTGCTTAAATCTAGCACACAATCATACCAGAGTAAACTACCTACCTACCTAACGCTATATTTAAGAAATGGCAACAGACTCGTACCAACACATACATACAACACACGGAATTATCGCGACTTGCATACAATCTCACACTTTATAAATTTTACTTACTTGCATATCATCTATTGCAATCTGAGGGATGTTATTGATCGTTGTACATTACTATCATTGTAAGTAATAATATATTTAATGGAGTAAATGCAATAGTTAATGTCTAATAAGGACCAACGTATTTCCATAGTCTAATCACATGTGTGGTAAATACGTCGTACAATACACTAGCACATCAGATTGCGAAATAATCTTATAAACTAGTGGGGGATCATCGTGTCCATCACCTTTCCCCCATCCAAGTAGCACATGGGCACGTGAATGGGGTCCTGGTAACGAATACGGAAAAGGAAGCTGAAAATCCTGATCTAAATATAAAGATTAGTAAAAAAACAACACACATCAACCGTTCTTCGGTTTATATTTTATTTTATTTTTATTATTGGATAGGTAGGATATAGGGAGGGTAGAGTAATATATAGACACACAATAATATTCGAGCGATTTCATCATCGAAGCAAATGTTCTAAGATATGAAAATATCATTCAAGTTTAATGCTTAGATTCCGAAATCAACTCATTGAAATAAAATGAAATGTCTTCTTGCACATGTCATTTAACATAGTTTCGATAATTAGATAAACAGATTTTACTATTTTTAAATCTCTAATTGTACCAAACATAAACTCATTAGATAATTTCTATTATACGATATTAACAGGAATATTAAATGCCTGGAACATTTAATATTCTTAATAAGTGTAAACAGTAAAATTAGTAATGATACACGTCACAATATTAAGTGTTTATATAATAATTATAATTATCACAGATACGAAGTCGGAGGACATCCGACTTCACCACTAAATACTGCTGAATTAAGACAGTATATGATATTATTTATTTCTTTATTTATAATTCATTAATTCTATATCTTATAATTAATTCTATCAAAATATTTCGTTTGTGTAAATGTTTATTACGTTTATATTTACTAGACATTCATACTGGACGTGTATAGATCATGAATATTACATTATTCATATTTATTTATTTCATAATTATAAATAGTACTATTATTATATTATTAACGTTATATTGTAATATTTAAAAACGCGAAGTGCAAGAAAACGTAACCTGATCTAATAAATAACACACATAAGATAAAGTTCAGTGCTTACAGGTATAATTATATACCTGTTGTCACTATGCTCGTTAAACAAATTCTGTATAAATACAACTAGTCACTCGTGTCGATTCGAACCTTTCGCCCTACGACATGATGAATGACCAGAGGAACTTGAAAGCATGCGACTCACCGACCGTAGATCG